>NC_065444.1:134760826-134846249 GCF_917563875.1 Diabrotica virgifera virgifera
ATGCAACAGTTAGTGTCCACGCTTGCATTCCATAGAGCAGAACTGTGAATATGTAGCATTTCAACAGACAGTATTTTGTTTTTAATGATATGTCTCAACTGTTGAAAATGGGTCTCATTCTAACGAATGCTGCCTTTGCTTTTATTATTATCTGTTTAATTTCTGTTGAGTGGTCCCATTGGCTATTTAAATTGTTGCCCAGATATGTATATTGCTCGACTCTTTCGATATTCTGTTGGTTGATTGTAAGTTGAGCGTTTAGTATTGTTTTTTACTAATTGGTATAAATTTGGTCTTCTTTATGTTAACAGCTAGTCCGTATCTGTTGTTGACTTCTGTTATGCGATTTGTTAATATCTGTAAATCATTCAGATTATCAGCAAAAACTATGATGTCATCTGCATATCTAATGTTATTCAACTATTCGCCGTTTATTAATATTCCTTTTGCACAACCGTCTAAAGCTTCCTTAAATATCCATTCAGAATAAATATTGAATAGTAGTAAAGATAAAATACAGCCCTGTCGTACTCCTCGTTTTATTGTAGTTGTATCAGTTAACTGGTCTTCTATTTTGATTTTGGCCGTTTGATTGTATTAAATGTTTCTGATAATTCTCAGATCTTTGTTTTCAATTTCAATTTTGTGCATTAGGGTTATTAATTTGTCATGTTTTATTCTGTCAAATGCTTTCTGGTAATCTATAAAGCACACATATATCTCATAATCTACATCTCCCTGCATCTCTGAAATAGCACTTACAGCAAAAAGGGCCTCCCGTGTTGCCAGAGCATCACGAAATCCGAATTGTGTTCTTGTTAGTTGTTGTTGTATAATCTTGTGTATAAATTTTCAGTAATAATTATACAAGAGCTCTAAAATTATCGATTTGTATCCCGAGTGACACTTTGACAGTTTTAATTTCACGAAGGGGATTGAAATTATGTCAAAGTGAATATTTCATGAATAAAACTGTCTTTTTAAATCATTTTAACGAATAATTTATTGATAACTTCACACGAATATTTGCTAAACCTGTTTCTTGGTGTTCTCTGTGACAAGTTGTAAAATGTTAATTGTCATTAATGTCACTGAACGTATTTTTGCGTAGCAACGAAGGGCATCTGAAGTAATACTTGACAATGGGAAATTATTAAAAATTAACGGGGGTAATTACACAAGTGCGTCAAAATTATCGATAGTTTTGCTTGAAAGCGTATTGCCTAACAACTACTCGAGTTCATTGAACGAGAGTAGTTTTTAAAAGGCAATACACTTGAAAGCTAGATTATCTGATTATTTTGATGCACGAGTGTAATTTAGGGAGAAAATTACTCGAGGAAAGTGAAACTATCAAATGAAGAAATAATAATTTTCTAAACAAGTTATTTAACAATACAACAAAACCCAATCTTAAAAAACTAATAATTATTAAAGACACGGTTATAATAATTATTTCCCGATTCCTGTGGATGTAGATTTAAATTTTTGGAACAACTAAGTTGGGGCTCCGTTGTATTGGTTCTCATTTGTTGAATGATCATCTCATGGTGTTCCTGGTCCATCTGCAGGTAGGGAGATGTAGATTTTGTGTTGAAATGACCGGTTATTTTTATGAATTGCTGTTCCTCAACTCCTTCCTTCGTCAGTTTTGAAACAACGGTCGCACGTAAAGAATGATTGGTAAATTTCATTTTTTTGTTATTTACCAGTTTTTTCCCCCTGGATGGAGGTCCATTGTCCTATCATATATGAAATAATATATCAAATATATGAAATGCCAAACTGACATACTAAATAAACAAAGCTGTTGTTAGTATGTGGTCGTCAAATTCAACAATTAAAAACATGACAGTGCAATTTTCGATTTCTACTATGCTTTTTCTCATGAGGATCTTTCAGAGCGTCACAGTTTTTCGATTTTTTTCTAACGCATTAAATTGTAAGTGACAGAAAAAACGCACGTCGGTTACATTTATAACATTTATTCTAGTTGTCAATAGATGGCGCCATAATCGAAAATAAAATAATTTGCGAATTATATAATATATCTACGAATATAATCTGAACAATTTAAAAGACTATACAAATCAAAGAAAATACCATTTTATAAATGCAATAAACACAATTGATTTCCAAATTGCAAATAAAATTTGACAACTGTCAGATTTAACTAAAATGTCATGTCACTAAAATGTATATTATCACGGACTTACCTTTTTTTCTATCATTTGTGACGAACTGAAAAATGCTCATGAAAAGAAGCATATGCAATTATCGCTGTAATCAAGCGATAATTGTCGAGTAGACAAATGGGCGAGTGTAATTTTCGCTCTAATTTTTAGTTCTGTAGCTTTCTATTGGTCAGAATCTCTATGAATGAAATAATCTAATTTGTAATATACAGTATGTCCCTGTAAGTTGTATCCATATGGAAAACTTTTTTATTATTAATTTTACGAAAAAAACTTATTCTTTATAAAAAATTCTGCATGGTCTAAAACCCAAGATTCAACCATCAGATATTAAATTTTATGAATGTTATACTAGGTATGTCAAAAAGTTTGAATTTCACTCAAGAGTAAAGTAGCTTTATTTTTCACAATATTGAAAATTGCTATTATGAAAAGTTGTTTGGAATTAAAAACTATATTCTAATATGCAATTACATCCTTCAAATAATTTTTTTTTTTTTTTAATTATGGATAACTAACATTATTTTCAGTAATTTCAATTCTGATAACTCTTATATTATTAATTTTACGAAAAAAAGTGATTCTTAATAAAAAGTTATGGATGGTCTAAAACCTAAAATTCAACCACCTTATATCAAATTTTATCAATTTTATACGAGGTATGTCAAAAAAGATAAATTTAGATCAAAAGTAAAGTACCTTTATAGTTCAGAATATTTTAATTAGAAGGATGTAATTACATACTGAAAACATAGTTTTTAATTCTAAATAACTTTTCATAATAAAAATTTTCCATATTGTGAAAAATAAACGTATTTTACTCTTGAGCGAAATTCATATTTTTTGACATACCTCGTATAAAATTGATAAAATTTGACATAAGATGGTTGTATTTTAGGTTTTAGACCATGCAGAACTTTTTATTAAGAATGACTTTTTATTAAGAATAAGAGTTATCTGAATTGAAATAACTAAAAATAATGTTAGTTAATTTTTCAAAAAAAAAAAATTCAATTAGAAGGATGTAATTGCATACTAAAATATAGTTTTTAATACCAAACAACTTTTCGTAATAGCAATTTTCAATATTGTGAAAAATAAAGCTACTTTACTCTTGAGTGAAATTCAAACTTTTTGACATACCTCGTATAATGTTCAAAAAGTTTGATATTTGATTGTTACATCTTATGTTTTGCACCATGCAGAGCTTTTTATGAAGAATAACTTTTTTTCGCAAAATTAATAATAAAAAAGTTTTCCATATGGATACAACTTACAGGGACATACTGTATATAAGGCAAAGAATGCCCTGTTGTCAGGTGTATACCATAAATCACAAAAATTTAATTAAAAATCCTTTAAAAAATGTATATTTATATTAAAAATCACAGAACTTTTCGGAATAACAATTCCATCATCAGGTATAAATACTAGCTTTGAGCTGCCAAAAATATCTAGTTGAAAACCCTTTACAATTTGTACAAAGTTATTATGTCTAAAATATTTCTTATTTTGTCTAAAATATTATGTGATATTTAAGTTGGATTTATAGTTTGACGTAGCGTAGACGTAGACGCAACGGAGACGCAAGAAATGGACTGGAAACGTAAGAAAATATTATGTCAATTTATAGATCGACGTAGCGGAATTTTTGCGCATGAGTAGAAAGAGTAAACAATGACTTTCTAATTCAACAACATAGCCTATAAATTATACGAACAGTAAACAAACTTTGTGTTGTGTATTTATTTATACTTATACTATTATTTATTATAATATTTATCTGTTTTGTGTGTTACATGGATTAGGAAATAAACGAAGGTATGCTCCTTGGTGCCGCATGCCCTGGGATTTCCAACTATTTTGTTTCATTTCCGGGTCTTTAAAATGTTTATTGGATTTACCTATCATATATGTGTGGATAACCCCGAATTAGGCTAATAAAGAACTCATACTTATCTGAAATATTTAAATGACTCATATGATATATTTTTATTAAATTAATAACTTAACATCCATTGTATTAACACATAATTAACAAAATTCGAATATGTTGATAAACAAGTTTAACTTTACAGAATTGAAATTGATGAGGGCGTGTCCACTTTGGGTGACAGAACAAAATTCTTCCTTTTGACTGGCCAGACGTAAGAAACGCACTGTAAAAGATGAAAGTTGGTGAACTCTTCCGTTCCGTTACGTTTCTCTTACAATCCATCAGGCGCTTGCGTTCATTTATAAACACGAGTACACAAAATTCGGTGTTGATCTTTTCCAGTGCGTCTCCGTTGCGTCTACGTCTACGCTACGTCAAACTATAAATCTAACTTTAAACTTTTCCTTGATTACAACGTAGAACTCCCCCATAATGTGGGTTGCTGGCCCTGAGGGTCATCATCATTCAACCCGGACCTATTCGCTGCTGGATATAGGTCTCCCCCAGTCTTCTCCATTTATTCCTGTTTTGTGCTGTTTGCATCCAATTTTGGTCTATCCGTTTTTATGTCATCAGACCATCTTATTGGCGGACGACCTCTACTCCGATATGCTTCTTGTCTTGGTCTCCAGTGTATTATTCGCTGTGTTCATCTGTTATCCGACATTCTAGCTACGTGCCCCGCCTAGTTCCACTTAACGGTCATAATTCTTTCTATGACATCTGTCACTCCTGTTCTCCGTCTTATTTCCTTGTTCATAATCCGATACCTACGAGAAATGCCTAACATCGAGCGTTCCATGGCTCTTTGTGTAACACAAATTTTATTTATTTTCTTGGTTAATGTTATGAGTTTCTGCACCATATGTAACTACTGGCAAGACGCACTGATTAAAGACTTTTCTTTTGAGACACATAGGCAGTTTTGACTCAAGAATATAGCTCAGCTTGCCGAATGCCACCCAAGTGAATCCTATTCCTATGCGTATCTCATGCCCCAAGTACTTATAAGAGGTGGTTTCTTTTGTCCCCTCAATGTGAGTGCGAGTAAGATGCACCATTGGACTGCCGGAAAGGTGCATCTTACTCGTACTCACATTGACGGCCGCCTCAATACGTTCTTAGCCGCTCATTGTTAATAATTAAAAATACAACTTAGTAATAAATTAATGACACAAATTTCTTCAGGATCATGTAGGAGGGGGGGGGGGGGGGGGGGGCTTTAAAATTTGATTTAGTCACTTTCTGACTTTCATAATAATAATTTTAACCGATTTGACTTAAAGATGACCATTTTCGCATTTTTTTAAATTTTAAATCGTATATAACTCGGCAACTATCAATTTTAGAACAAAAACACAAGAGACCTTTTTTGCTTATAATGACCCAAAGAATCTAAAAAAATTTGTCCGAAGTGAAAAAATGGATTTTTTTAAATTTGTTTAACAAAAATTGCCGACCGCGGCACCCTGTGGATTTGTTATGAGGACCTCGTTTGAATAAGTTTTTGCAAAAAAATCTAATCAGAATAATTTACCCAACGGGGGCGACGATACAACCTACTCTAACTTCTTTTTGAAAAAATTAAGAAAGATAAAAAAACATGTAATACAAAAACCGAAAATTACCAGCTAAAAAAATGTTTGTACAAGGTGATCAAAACTTTTTTCTGTAAAACTTACCTAAAATGCATTTAATAATAAGCTTCAACAATAATAAATGTTCAACAAACATTTTTTTTGAGCTCTTATACAGTATGTCTGCATAACTTGTAACCTATTGATAACTTTTTTATTATCAGCTTAACGAAAAAAAGTTATTCTTTATAAAATACTTTGCATCATATAGAATTTAAGATGCAACCATCAGATATCAAATTTTATTAATTTTATACGAGGTATGTCAAAAAATATGAATTTCACTCAACAGTAAAGTACCTTTATATTTCACAACATCGAAAATTGTTATAAAGGAAAGTTGTTTGGAATTAAAAACTATTTTTCAATGTGCCTTCTAATTGAAATATTGTGAACTATAAAGACACTTAACTGTTAAGCGAAATTCATATTTTTTACATACCTCGTATAAAATTGAAAAAGGTTGATAGCTGATGGTTGTATCTTAAATTTTTGACCAGGTAGAGCATTTTATGAACAATAACTTTTTTCGTAAATTGGTATCTAATAACACAGTTATCATAATAATTGTAATAAAATGAAAATTGAGAAAAAAATATTGAATTTTTTTTTCAATTAGAAGGATGTATTTTGTAATCGTATATTAAAACATAGTTTTTAATTCCAAACAACTTTTCATAATAACAATTTTTGATATTCTGGAATATGAAAGTATTTTCCTCTTTAACAAAATTCATATTTTTGACATACCTCGTGTACAATTGATAAAATTTAGTATCTGTTGATTGAGTTTTAGATTTTAGACCGTGCAGAGCATTTTATGAAGAATAACTTTTTTCGTAAAATTGCTAATAAAAAAGTTTCCCATATGGTCCTAGCTACGCAGACATACTGTATAAGAGCTGAAGTATAAGAATTTTTAAATTGTAATGCCATATTCGGATTTAGCATAATCAAAAACAAAATAGAAACATATTTGATCATAGTAAAATAACTATGAATTCAACGATATTTTTAAAATTATTTATACAAAACAATAATTGTTATTGTCTAAACAATTAATAAACAATTAGCAGCAAAATCTGTGGGTAGAACTTTTTACTTTAACATGTATATAAACTAACAACAGAAGTTTTAGAAAAATATAAGCTTGTTTGAATTTTTCCGAAACAATTCATGTTTTCGTTCTATCTTAACTCCCCTATTAGTATTTTCTAGTTTTTGGTTTATGGCCATTTGGTACTTCTCAGTATTTTCTTTATTTCTCAATTTATATGACCTAATAGTTTCATATGCTTGTTTTCTTTTCTTGAAGTGTGTTAGTGTTATCTGATTTTAAAACAATAATATTAAAAATATTAATATTTGAAAAACTTTTTTAGTGCATTTAGATATTCTAGACCAAGAGCTGAAAAGCGAAGGGACAGTAGTGTTTCAATACCTGCTCAATTGACAGAAAAACGCCAAGCTGTCACGCCGGTGGCGCCTCCTCCTTTAATAGAAACAAGACACGCTACCACTTCCGTTCAACCAATTGCCCCTTCCTCTGCTACCACTACAACCATGTCCTATAATCTCGGGCATAATTTGGGAGCTGGACCTGCAATCGCAGCTGCTGCTTCCCAAGCAATCGCTGCAACCCAACAGGTAACAAAACTTTTTTAATATCTAACGGCAAAGTTTGTCTTAAATTTTTCCATGAGATAATTAAATAATCTATTGTCGACGTGATATGATGGGAGTAATAATTATTGAGATTCTGATATGTATAACACTTCTCCAAGGAATTAACGCACCACCTTAAAAATGGGTCATTTTTGATATCTCGAATTTCCTAAACCTGCTGTCCGATATAAGTGATTTTTTAACATATTATAGCCTTATTCTTTAGCAATATTGCTGCAATAATATTGTTGCTAGACAGGTAAATTGTCATTGTATACCGGGTGTACCAATCAAACTATGTTTTTTTCTCAAAGTTCGCAACACCCTGTGGTATATTGTAGCATTTATAAAATACTGAAATTAAAACAAAACCAAACTATAGCCTTAGGTTTCATTAACATTTTGTTTTTGATTTATTCGCTTATGTTGCGTAATAAAAAAGTTAGGTACACTTCCCGTCATATAAAACTGGTACCCCTGGTTTTTCCCCAATGTAAACCTGTGTTCAGACTGGACACAATGGTTCGTGAATCACTTCGTTGTTGCCATCACGGATAACGGAATTACAGTAAATCTAAATACAAAACAAATGACGTTTAAACATGTAGTTATAAAGTTTTTAGATAGGTATTATTTTCATCATAAACAATTGACCATCATTGAAGAAACCCTGGAAATATTGCCGAAGATAAAAATTTATTATTTACTAAATTTAATTAACTCAGTGCCCAAAACATTACAAGAAGTGATTAATAATAATGGAGCTATGACGAAATATTAATATTTTAGCAGTTTCGAATTGTAATACATAATATATTTAAATTCCACACTTGTTCACTGTAAAAGTTATTCATTTTGTATTAATTTCAAATTTAATTTTTTATGTCTTCACTGTGTTTTATTTATTCTATTACAGTTTTGTATTTACAGTAGATACAATTTACGAGAAACCAATCACGCTTCTTCATTTGAAATTAAACATAATAATTTAAAGTTATGTCTAGATTTATTAACTATCATTATTTTTGAATTGAAATATTTTCATAAATTATAATAAAACACGAATCAATGTAAGTATGGCTACTTAACTGAGATGACTGGCAACGTTGCCCTAGAAATTAAAATGACATATTTGACAAGATCAACTTGCACAACTTGAAAAATGCGATTTTCGGTTACAAGAGTTGTACCAGTTTTTTATGACGCGAAGTGAACTAGCCATATTTTTCATCAATATCGCTGGTACCTATGATTAATGTGATTCCTAATACATATCCAGTGAAAATAATAACTGTTTGATAAGTATTGGCGATTACAATTTTTTTTATATGCGTGTTCGCGAAGATTGTAGCTCACAAAATATTTAGAATGAAAAGAGTTAATATAAAATAAAAAAAAAATAATAAAAAACATAAAAATGTATACCATTTTTATTCAGTTGCAATGCGAAACCAAAACTGTCTTAATTTTTACTTAGATTAGAGAGCGCGGCCAGCACTCTTATCGACGATTTCACCTCTTGTTAGAGGCTCTTCAGAGAATGCATAGGCTGCTATCTCTACTCCAGGTTAAAATTTTCGACATCTATTATGGGCCATTCCACGAACATACGCCTGTTTTGGATTACTTCGACAACGAATATTTTACTGTGCAAAATAAGAAGAACGAAAGTAAATTGCAAATTACATTGTTGTTTATTGGAATAATTATTAGCGCCATTTACTTTCGTACTTCTTATGTTTCACAGTAAAATATTCGTTGTCGAAGTAATCCAAAACAGGCGTATGTTCGTGGAATGGCCCATAGTCCCCCATTGCAACTGACGTGAAGGTAGTAGGTGCGTAGCGGCATCTGCTAAATGAAAGTCTAAGTTTTTCAACCTAATAAAAATATTTTTAAAATAAATTTTTAAAATAAATTAATTTAGAAAAGATTTAGTTCATAATAGATGCCGACGAAAACAATTATTTCCCTTTCTGTTTCTGTTTCTGCCGACAAAAACAATTATTTCTGAGAACTTTTTACTAATTATAATTTTCGTGGACCCACAAACAGAAATGATGTTTTTTGCCGATACTCCTCAAAAAATAAATTTTTTCGCTAACACTTTATTAGGGATTACAATTTTCACAATCATAATATAATCGAAAATAATATTTTTCGCGGCGTTCATTGAAAGTTCTACTCTTAAGGCATTTTTCGGTGTTATAGTTTTCGTAGGCGGCAGCGATATATACTCTATGAGAAATTAACAATATGATAAATGTCATATTGTTAACAGTCAAAAAGTGTCTGGTTTGTTGTAAAAATTAGTAGATTTATTCTTTAATATTTCAATTAAGTCCGTATTTTTGTTTTGTTGTTTGGTGGAAATGGAACGCGCTACATGTCTGGCGTGACCCGCGAAGAGTCCTTTTTAAGCAGTGACTACCATGCTATCGGCTCCTTATACCGGTAACAATTTTTTGCTAATGCACGATAATGCAAGACCTCAAGTTTTACAACAGGTAATATTTACAACAGTTAAATCTTCGAACTTTGAGTTGGCCACCGCATAGTCCAGATCTTAATCCGATCGAAGATTTGTGGAACATAATTGGCAGAAGACAACGACTTTACAACAAGTAGAAACAGTAGCTCTCGAGATTTGAAATGATATTGATAGACAAAATAGCAAACCTTATTTGTAATATAAAAGTACATATCTCTTTTATAATCGAACATAAGCGAATGAATCAAAAAACAAAATGTTAAGAAAGCCTAAGGCTGCAATTGAGTTTTAATTTCAATATATTATAAAGGCTAGAATATTCCACAAGAATATTCCTAACTTTGAGACAAAAACAGAGTATGATTGTTACACCCGGTATACAATGTCATTTACTTGTCTAGCAACAAAATTATTACAGCGATATTCTAAAAGAAGGATTTTTTCTTCTTCGTCTAGTCATTCACGTCTCCATATGAACACAAGCCTCTTCAAGTCTTCCTTTCCATTGTTTTTTTATTACTTGTACTACGCTACTTGTAGCCAATTTCTCCCGGCAGTCCGTTTCAGATCACCTGTCCATCTCATAGTACGTCTGCCTCTCGGTCTTTTGTGTTCGTATGATCTCCAGGTTAGAATTGTTCTGTGCCATTTGTTTAGATCGCTCCTAGCTACATGTTCAGCGTATTCCCATTTCAATTTTAATGATTTTTGTACCACATCGGTGACTTTATTTTTGTGTCTGATCCATGTGGTTGTTTTCCTGTCCTTAAGTGATATGCCTAGCATTGATCTTTCCATCGCGTGTTGAGTATATTCATATTCTTTTTTGTGATTGTCCATGTTTGTGCCCCATATGTTAATATCGGAATAATGCATGCATCAAAAACTTTAGATCTAACATGTAGCTGAATTTGTTGATTTGTGAGTATATATGTAGTTCAGTTTGTCGAATGCTGCCCATGCTAACTTTCTTCTTCTTTTTATTTCTTCCGTTTGAATTTCCCTATTTAGTATTATTTTTTGTCCTAAGTATACAGGGTGTCCAGAAACTCTACCGACAAACGAAGACAGGAGATTCCTCGGGTAATTTTAAGACAATTTAACCAAATTCACCTAGTCCGAAAATGCTTTCTAAGCGTACGTTCAGAGTGGAGCGTAGAAAGAGTGCGAGCAAAGAGCAAAGCGGAGAAATCAAACTACTACTGGGAAACGGAGGTACACAGAGTGCTAGCAAAGAGCAAAGCGGCGAAACCAAACAAGTTTGATTTCTCCGCTCGCACTCTTTGTTATTTTTCCGAAAAATGAATCTCGATGTCCTGATAGCTGAAGTGTTTCAAAGAAAGCTGTTATTGGATCAGAAAGATTCCCTATTCAGATGACGACGATGACTTTTTAAATTTATAACTTTATGCAATTTTATAATTAAATAAATATTATGTAACTTAATAATTATTATTAGTTCTACAGTGTGGCAAAACCAAATGGAATAAATTCATTATTTCGTAAACCGACGACTAAAAAATCCGGAAACAGGTCGATTTTTATTTTTAAATTATGATTTTTTGGCATTTACATACTAGTGAGGTCATCCATCTCGAAGCTGAAATAAAAAATATACATGCGGACCAATGTAAAAAAGGTCATTTCATTGTTATCTTCTTACCGGCGTGAGAAATACAAAATAAGATTTACTATTTTATTTGGGCATAAGCCACAATTCCAGTTTGAAATCAAGTTTACTTGACGTTTCGACTTTCACTTCGGAAATCGTTATCAATATAAAAAAACATTCCTAAATTAAAAATTTAACTTTGTTTCTGGTGAAGCAACGCAGTTGGAACAAGCAGAATATTATAATTGTCACCGGAAAGCGAAAAAGGTAACGCACAACTTGGAAGAACCTATAGATTTCCAACTTGTTTTCTGGTGAAGTAACGCAGTTGGAACAAGCAGATATATTATAATTGTGTCACCGGAAAGCGAAAAAGGAAACTAACAACTTGGAAGAGCCTATAGTTTTCTAAATTCGTTTCTTGTGAAGCAACGCAGTTGGAACAAGCAGATATATTATAATTTCCCCGTGTGGAGGCGGGCCTCTCAAGTAGAATACCTCCACAGCTTCTCCTGCTCATCGTAAAAGGCGACAAATTGGAGCAGCTAACCGCTGTCCTTCAACCCAGCTCCTAACCTGTCCCTATGTGATAGTTATTACCCCCCCAACTATCATATGACACCCACCCCTACCATCAAACACGTCCTGATACCCAAACCTATACCCGAGGAGAAAACCTCCACGAATTTAAAAACCAGTGGAGGAAACCACTGAAAACAAACGGATATGCATAGGGATTGCGGCTATGCACCATCCTAGTATACCGCCACCCCAACCTCAAGGTGTAACACCATCGTGCCGAAGGGGTGCATGGCCCAGGGGTAACGTAGTGGGCTACAAGCGATGCCTAAGGGAGATGGCGAACCCGAGAGGAAAACAGCCTTGGCGGGGCAAGGGCGCACTGCCCCACTGGACAGATCAACACGACCCAACTCGTGGGAAGGAAGATGGGACAAAAAAAGAAAAACAAAAAAGGCGGAAGACAGAGCAGCGGGGGCGAAAAAGAAAACAGAAGAGGCGGGGAAAAAGAAAGGGACGAGAATCAAGGGGAGAAAAGATGGAGAAGAGAAGTGGAAGAAAAGGAAGACCCCGGATCTAGAACCAGCGCAAACAGAAGCAAGGGAAAAGAAAGAGAAGGTAAGAGGGAAACAAGGGAAGTAAGAGGGGAACTGCAAACCAAGAGAGAAGAAGAAAGAAAGAGAATAGGAAGAGAAAAAGAGGGAGAAGAGAACAGACAGAAGGACGAAAAAAATAAAGCGAAGAGTCATAGGAAAGAAAACGCAAGGGAAGAAGGGGAATCGAGCAGCTCTGACAGCAGTTCCGATGATGAATCGGAGGAAGAGGAGCAAACACCCAACTGTAATGCAAGAACAAAGTTGGAACGCCTCAAGGATAGTGTAGCGGCCCTTGAAAAACTCATGGTTGAGGTGCCAAATACAAGGGTTGCCATAAAGCAGGAGGTCGACAACCTGAGAAACCGGTTGTTCGATTATACCGAGGAACTGGAGGAAAGCAAGAAGAAAGAAGAGGTTCCAAGGAAGTCTGTTTGCACGACATCCAGAGGTGTGCAGACGAACATGGAGCCCTTAAAAGTCAAGAAAATGGCGACAATGGGTGTTCAAGTGGACCTAGAGAACCCAGAAGCCATTAAAAGGAGGGTCGACGCCATCACGGAAAAAATGGCAATATGCGAGTACGAGGAAATAACAGAGTTCTTAAATGAGGACTGGCCGGAGGAAGTCTTCCAAAGAACTGAAGTGAAAGAGGGGGACATCTCTGATATAGCAGCACACGTGGCAGTATTTGTTACCAACAACGACGAGGACAAAAAAGCCATGGAAACGGTGAAAGGTATGTTTCCTGACCTACCAGGTGTTCCAGCGGAGGTAGATGAGGATGGAGGCCTGGGAACTGTGAGAGTCACGATGTCTGCTCATGTAGATGGAACGTGGATTGACAAGGAGAAATATGGATTCAAACTTCTCCCAAACAAGAAGGAAGAACTCGAGTCGGTGAAGTTCCTCAAGACATGCAGGAAACTGGTACAGAAGATGGAGGAGCTAGGAAGAGAAAGAGTGGGAATCCACACGCCAACATCACTAGGAGTTGAGACATCGAGGAGAATCCTGGAGTGGGCAGCAAGAGGAAGGGGTGTGACGATCACGCTCCTAGGCAAAAAATCCAGAAGAGGGTGGGCAAACATTAACACCAAGCCCAGAGAACAATGTGGAGTAGTACTTATCAGCAAAAACAAGGAAAAATCATTTGCGGACCTTATGACAGAAGTGAAAAGTAACCTCACAGGAAGAAAATCCATCGACATAAAAAGGATCAGACAGACCAGAAATCAAGGAATATCACTGGAACTGGGAGGAGGAAGGGAAATGGCGGAGGAGGTGAAGAAACTCCTCTCTGGTAGCACATGTGTGTCGAGAGCAGTGGCAAAAGGGGGCGTCGTAAAGAGAAGAATCTTGATGCAAGAAATCCCACCCAACACAACGGAGGATGTGATCCAAAAGGCCACAGAGGAAGCAGCAGGTAAAGAGCGGGCATGTGACATAGTAAAAACCTGGACCGAGACACGGGGTGGAGAAAGAGGGATGATGAGTGCAGTGATGGATGTCGACGAAGACGCGGCCGAAAAGATTCTAAGAATGAGAAGAATTAGGGTAGAGTATACCTCCTGTCGGGTCATAGAAGCAAGGACAGAAATACCAAGATGCTTGAGATGCCTAGCCTTTGGACACAAGCAATGGAACTGTAAAGGGCAGAACAGAAGAGGATGTTGCTTCCGATGCGGCAAAGAGGGTCACATAGCGTCGGAATGCAAGACAGAAACAATCAGATGTCTCAACTGCGATGTGACCGGGCATGTGGCGAATTCAAGAAGATGTCCAAAGTTTAACCGACTGGTTGAAAGTAGCGACCACTAAGGACTAGTCCCAGGAAGAGCGCGCGAGTGGAAACAGTATGAAAGAGAGCGTGAACGGAGTCCGAGTCTAAGAAATGGCGAACACAGGAAATAAGATCCGAGAGCTGAGAGTACTACAAACGAACGTGGGAACGGCGAGATTAGCACATGATCTCGCCGAGGCTGCCGCCGTAGAAAAGAATATCGACGTGCTGGTGACGGCGGAGCCAAACCCAACAGCGGCTAAGAAAAGAGGATGGTTTGTGGATACGACTGGAAGGGCCGCTGTACGAATCTACAATAGAAAGCTGCGAGTGTATGAATTAAACCGAAGGAAGGACACGTGATCGTCCGGATGGAGAAGATGCAGCTGGTCTGCTGTTATGTTTCTCCGAACATAACAGTGGGTGAGTACGAGAGGAAGATGGACGAGATCATGCAGGAAGTGGGGAATACAGGAGGAGAATGCGTAGTGCTGGGAGACTTTAATGCAAAAGCAGCGGAGTGGGGATCTCCTATCACCGACACTCGCGGCAGGATACTAACCGACTGGGTGGGTACTCTGGATCTAGTAGTACTGAACACAGGTCTGGCGCCTACGTTTGTTAGGAGAGGTACAGGTACGTACATCGACGTGACTATGGCGACACAAGGAATAGCGGCGAAAGCAAGAGGCTGGAAGGTTTTACCAGACTACACCGGAACGGAGCATCAGTACATCGGATTCTCGATAGTCGGGGCGGGAACTACTAACGCAGTCCGCGCGTCTGGTACGTCGAGAGGCGGATGCGGCGATGGAAGTGACTGGAAAGTATACGAGGAGCTGATCAAATGGAGAATTAGCATGATGCAGGGTCAATCACCGACAGTCGAAAACCTGGAGAGGGTAATTAAAGAAGCGATGGAGGGAAGCAGGAGGGGTCGCCGAGATATAAACAAGATGCCCTACTGGTGGAACGCGGACATCGAGACACAAAGAAATGAATGTATAGTCATGAGAAGAAGGCTAACGAGAGCAAGGGGCAGAGCAGGAGTCGATCCTGATGTCATCGAGGAGATCGAGGAGGAGTACCGCCTACGGAAGAGGGAACTCTACAGGAAAATTCGTGCAGAAAAGAGAAGGCACTGGAGAGAACTGTGTGAAAAACTGGATGAGGACGTCTGGGGTCAAGGATACAGGATCGCCATGAAAAAGTTCCATGCGTACCCCTCGTATGAAATGCCTATGGATAAGAAGCTCGAGGTAACACGAGAGCTCTTTCCCGCGGGCAGGTGGCATGGTGTACGGAGAGACGAGGAAGCTGAGCGGGCTGTACCCTTTACCATGGATGAACTTGTCGAGGCATTGGGCGCACTTAAGACGCGCAGGTCCCCCGGTTTGGATCAGATATCACCTGAGGCGGTGAGGTGTCTAGGACGGGCGGAGCCCGCGTGGCTTCTGGAGCACATGAATGCACTGCTGGAAGCACAGACCTTTCCTGAGCCTTGGAGGACATCGAAGTTGGTACTGCTTCCCAAAGCTGGGGAAAAGTATCGACCCATCTGCCTTCTTCCGTGCGTCGGTAAGCTGTATGAAAGAATGCTGCGGGGACGTATCGATGGCATGATTGAGAGGTCGGGAGGCTTGTCCCCGAGGCAGTTTGGTTTCTGTAAAGGGAGAAGCACGATTGATGCAATCGTGAGTGTATTCGACGCATTGCGCAATAGAGGGGATGAACACCGTTGGGCGGCCCTGTTGTTGTTCGATGTTAGGAATGCATTCAATACGCTGCAGTGGAACGAGGTAATGAAGGCAATGGAGAAGAGAGAGTGTCCTGGATACCTGATGAACGTGGTAGCGGAATATCTGTCTGAAAGAAGAATTATGGTGGAGAAAGGCACGATCGTGGATGTGACGGCAGGTGTTCCCCAGGGATCTGTCTTGGGCCCGACGCTATGGAATCTAGCATATGACGGGATTCTGAACTGTGAATATGGAGAGGGTACGTCTCCCTTCGCATTTGCAGACGATCTCGCTATGCTGGTAGTGGCGCGGGACGAGCCAGATCTTAAATACCGGGTACGGAAAGCAGGCGGCGTCGTGAAGAAATGGATGACACAGCATGGACTGAAACTCGCGGCAGAGAAGACCGAGGCTATCATTCTGAAGGGGAAAAGGAACAGGCAAAGTGTGGAGCTACAATGTGCAGGAGCGTGTCTAACACCCAAGAAACACGTAAAGTACCTAGGAGTGACGATGCACCAGAATGGAAAATGGGGGGAGCACGTGCAGGTAGTGACCCGGAAGGCTGCAAACAGTGCGGCTGCGTTGGGGAGGGTGATGTCCAACATTGGAGGACCCAAATCCGAAAGGAGGAGGGCCTTGCACGGTGTTGTTCAGTCGATCGTCCTCTATGCAGCCCCAGTCTGGAGTGAGGCGGTAGGGATACGGGCCTACAGGGGGCTCATTACACGAGTGGACAGAACAAGTCTGCTGCGAGTGGCATGCGCCTACAGGACTGTGTCTGCCGCAGCCTTGTGGGCCATCACTGGATGTGTTCCGCTGCATGTGTTGGTAGTAGAAAGAAAAGAACTATATGAGAGAAGAGACCTTGAGCTTACTATGGCCGAGAGAAGACAGGAAAGAGAAAGGTCAATTGAAAGATGGCAGCAAGAATGGAACAACATGGAGCATGGGGCACAGTGGACAAAGATGCTGCTTCCTAACTTAAAGGATTGGATGGACTGTGGTCACAGGCGACTGGACTATTTCCTGACGCAGGTGCTCACAGGACACGGGTGTTTTAGAGCCTACCTCTCTAGTTTTGGAAAGGCTGACACTGACGAATGTCTATACTGCAGACACCCGGACACTGTTACACATACCATGCTAGAGTGCAACAGATGGATAGTAGAAAGAAATAGAATGGAAAGAGAGACAGGTGTGAATTTTTTGACAGTGCGAGAAATGATTGAGAGAATGATTGAAAATAAAACTGGTTGGACTAGCATACACAACTATATCCGTGTAGTGATCAAGAAGAAAGAAGAGGAGGAAAAACAGCTGTACCAACAATAGGGGTGAAATATATGGCGAGTAGAAGGCAGAGGGAATAAGTTTTGACGAGAGGCGAATAAGTGAGATATATTGTATAAGACAGACTGTGGGAAAGAAGCCCAAAAAAAAAAAAAAAAAAAAAAAAAAAAAAAAAAAAAAAAACCAATCTTGGGACCAAAAAAAGGGAACGGGGAAAATGAAGGGCCTCCTTGCTTACAGTCTGTGGATAAATGAAGGTAAAGTGCTTCGGAAGCGATGTCGACCTTGCAGCGGCCATTCCGTTTTCGGAGCGCTGGATGACAGAGGAGGGTCTGGTTTAGCAGGTAGGCATTCGGCGTAGCCTCGGCGACGAGAGAGCGTTTTAAAGCACCTCGGGAACTATCGCTGGTACTACGAAGAATGAATCCTGCACTAAGGTCAGTCAGGCGGCGTTCTGGACTGAGGTGTCCTTTGAAGATTCCAGACCCCCCCTCTTTAAAGACGAAAAAAAAAAAAAAAAAAAAAAGATATATTATAATTGTGTCACCAGAAAGCGAAATAGGTAGTCCCTGAAAACTATAGGTTCTTCCAAGTTGTGCGTTACCTTTTTCGCTTACCGGTGACACAATTATAATATATCTGCTTGTTCCAACTCCGTTGCTTCACCAGAAACGAAGTTAGAAAACTATAGGCTCTTCCAAGTTGTGCGTTACCTTTTTCGCTTCCCCGTGACACAATTATAATATATCTGCTTGTTTCAACTCTGTTGCTTCACCAGAAGTGAAGTTGGAAAACTATAGGTTCTTCCAAGCTGTGCGTTACCTTTTTTGCTTCCTGGTGACACAATTATAATATATCTGCTTGTTCCAACTCCGTTGTTTCACCAGAAGCGAAGTTAGAAAACTATAGGTTCTTCCAAGTTGTGCGTTACCTTTTTTGCTTCCCGGTGACACAATTATAATATATCTGCTTGTTCCAACTCCGTTGCTTCACCAGAAGCGAAGTTAGAAAACTATAGGGTCTTCCAAGTTGTGAGTTACCTTTTTCGCTTTCTGGTGACACAATTATAATATATCTGCTTGTTCCAACTCCGTTGCTTCTCCAGAAGCGAAGTTAGAAAACTATAGGCTCTTTCAAGTTGTGCGTTACCTTTTTCGCTTTCCGGTGACACATTTATAATATATCTGCTTGTTCCAACTCTGTTGCTTCACCAGAAGCGAAGTTAGAAAACTGTAGGTTCTTCCAAGTTGTGCGTTACCTTTTTCGCTTTCTGGTGACACAATTATAATATATCTGCTTGTTCCAACTCCGTTGCTTCACCAGAAACGAAACTAGAAATCTATAGGTTCTTTCAAGTTGTGCGTTACCTTTTTCGCTTTCCGGTGACAATTATAATATTATATCTGCTTTTTCCAACTGTGTTGCTTCACCAGAAACAAAGTTAAATTTTTGATTTATGAATGTTTTTTATTGATATTTTCAACTCAGGCGCGCCAAAACCAACAAACCACTTGCAAACCCGTCCAAATATGTATTGCGAACCATCAAAGCTTTTGTTGAAAAACCGACAGAAGTTAGATTGTGGTGCGCCGTGTGCGTGCCGTTTGTGCGCCACTTGAAACACGTACTAATCTGACGAACATGCTGCGCGCGAGCGGCTCGCACACCGAGCAGAGCGCATATGTATACCTGCCTTTACGATGAATTCTCTAACATTTTCCGCGAGGTAGGAAGTACCACGTTTTCAATGAGGAGTTTTCGAAAAAAAAAAGAAAATAGCTTTCCATGACTGCCGAGTGGGAAAGAACTAAACTCTCGTCTCGCGTAACTACCAGCTCCCACTCTGGTTTAGCACTTCTTTGCTCTTTGCTCGTACTCTTTCTTCGCTCCACTCTGAACGTGCACTTTTTGCTCTTTGCTCTTTGCTCGCACTCTTTCTTCACTCCACTCTGAACGTACGCTAAGGAAGCTAGAGCTCCTTGAAAATGGCGTCTTGTAATTAGTTTTCCTTAAATACCTTCAGAGCGCTGCTAGTTAGAAAAACAAAAATTGGTACGCATATTTATCTTACGTATTAATAACAAATAGTACGCGTATTAATAACAAATGAGAAAATTATTTATTGTACAAAATAAAAATATTTTGTAGAAATAAACTTCACAAAATTTTATGAGATTAGTAGACACTCGCACTATTTCTAATAATTCTTTTTTTTTAATGAAAGATTAAAGTTGATTTTAGCAGTTAATAGTTGAGGTAGGAATTTTTGTGTTGTATGTTTCCTATTCAGAATGTGTCAAAAAAAATCTTGCGATAGCGAATGTAGTATACTAGAAATGCGCAATTAATGAAATCGATTCATCTCTGGCATATAATTATACGTACAAGTTTTTGTTTTTCTAAATAGTTTTTTTTAATTTTTTTTATATTTAAAAAAAGAAAAATTTTCAAATCGATTTTTCTAGAAAACGGTGTATCCTATCGACTTAAAACAAGAGTACCTTTTAGTACAAGAATACCTCACAATTTAATAATCCAGAGTCAAAAATGCTTAAAAGTTAAAGACAAAAAAGTTATGCGATAAAGTAACCATTGCCCTACCCAAAACGGAGGCCTATGACCGGTACCAAAAATTTGCAATGGATGGAATCGATTTATCTCTAGAAGATAAATACGCATACCAATTTTTGTTTTTCTAAATATAAGCGTTCCGGAGGTATTTAAGAAAAACTAATTACCAGACGCCATCTTCAAATAGATAACTTTGTCGTTTATTATTGTCACGGTTTCTTCTGAGTGCACGACTTGCTAAAAATTAAAAAAATCACTCAAATCAGACAACAGTTTTAGGAAATTCGAGACATCAAAATGTTCCAATTTTAAGATGGTTTAATTTCTTGGAGGAATGTAGAAAGATTAATAATTAATATTAAATAATATCAATATATAATATTCAACTGGGTAAAGATCGTGAATGTTATACAAATATTGAGTAATTGTATAATTATTTTTTATTTTATAACGTTAACTAATTAGAAAAGTGAAGTGTCGTTATTCTTGAAGTATAATGTACTGAGCTAGCAACTCGTGTGTGATTGCAAAAATTACACTTTTACATTTCGATTAAGAGCCTAGAGTACCGCGTCATCAAAAACGGAAAACGTGGTCCAAGATTGCGGCTTTAATTTTGAATATTTTGTCGAGATATGTGGCACACATACTTGTAATATAGTAAAGAATGGCGGTGCAAGCCCAAATTGAGAAATATGTTAGAATGGGGAAATTACTCTATAATTAAATATAATATTAAAAAAACGAGCCTGTACCGCCATTAAGAAGAACAAAAAATATACTTTCTTCAAATAAACTTTTTCATCCCATGCGTAGATTTTGTGTCACATTGGAACTACTAAAAAATTTTATCTCTGACAAGAAATTGAACATATTATAAATTATAACTAATAACTGATTAGGCAACATACAGAAATAGTCACTGCCATTTTGACAAACCTGGGTCAGATTTCTAAGTGTAATAGCCGTTGTATTTTGGTTTATTTTTATAAATATTTATTTACTTATAATAAAATTGTTCTCTATTACTTCCATTTAGCGCAACTATAAGTATAATGCCACAATATTCAAGTTGTCAAATAATCCCGACGCACTGTTGCCACAGTTTCGCAGAACTTTCGAAGAAAGGTGTGCTAGTATCTCCCGAAGTTATATTGATGACGCGCTACTGTTGGCTCTTAAGGAAACTGTATAAACTGGGACACCGCTTAGTAAAGATGTGTCTTTATTCACGCTCAGCTACTTAACATAATATGTTAAGTAGCTGAGCGTGAATAAAGACACATCTTTACTAAGCGGTGTTAACATAATATGTTAAGTAGCTGAGCGTGAATAAAGACACATCTTTACTAAGCGGTGTCCCAGTTTATACAGTTTCCTTAAGAGCCAACAGTAGCGCGTCATCAATATAACTTCGGGAGATACTTTTATATTATAAAACAGTCATTTCCATGGGTTCAACTTGTTAACAACGAAAATATATTTTTGTCAAATTTGTTATAATTCATCTTGACCCTTTCGTTCGCCGTGTATTCAATTGAAGACAACCTATTCTATAATTTTTTATATGTAGCTCCATGTGTTCTTACCGTTGTAAAATATTGTCCCCGATTATGGACATCCTATTCCATCCAATGAATACCTGTTCTGCCATCTAACAGCTTTTGAACAAGATATTTAATTTTTTGAAAAATAGGTTTCTATATTTCATGCGACATTTATTTATTGGCATGCGACATTGTATAAATAAAGAAAAACATTGTTTTGTAAGATACCGTCCATTACTTATTAAATAAAATACTTCAGTTTTTGTTTTTTGTCAGTATTTAAAAATATCTAATATTTTTACTCGAGTGGCGCACGATGGACTTAAATGAGGACATCTTGTAGTGACCAAACTGTGCATTTTGAAAATGTAAAAGTAATATCAAAAATTCGCAAAAAAATCATTTTTGCTATGTTGCAAATTTCAGATTTGTAACTTAAAGAAATTTAATTCGTGAACGAAAGGGTTAAGAGGCCGCATCAGCGCGTCATCAATATTACTTCGGGAGATAGTAGCACACCTTTTTTCGAAAGTTCGGCGAAACTTTGGCAACAGTGAGTCGGGTGTATTTGACACTAAGATGAAGGCTCAATATTATTGTGACAATATACGCATAGGCGCGCTAAATGGAAGTAATAGAAAACAGTTTTATTATAAGTAAATAAATATTTATAAAAATAAATCAAAATAGGTGAAAATTGTAATAAAAGCGTGTATTTTGGTTTTTATTTAAATTTAAAATTTAAATTTTAAAGTATTGATGATATTTCTAGAATAATAAATCATCCTAAAACTTTATAAACTCACATTAGAATTCGGAATATTTGTACGTAAAATATACTTTTTCTATGGATGCTATACAATGTGCAACTTCTCTCACTACTTACATATATTCAAAACGAACAATTTCTCAGGCAGTGAGAAAAGTCGGCCATTGCAGTGAGAAATATTTTTTCTCACGGGTTCACCGCCGGTTTACATACATATGATCGCCATTTCCATGGTAACATGCACAATACAAACACAATTATTTTTGTCAAACAAAATGTCAAACATCTTGTCAAAACTTATCAAAAATTACCCCGTTTAAGACTGTTCAACTGTGAATTATAATTTTAAATAAATAAAGTATATAAATATTAAGAATATTAAATACCTCTGTGTATATATGTATTTTATTTCAATTTAGGCATATAATATACCTAAAAGCACCTAATTTATTTAATTTTGAAGTTTGAACTCTTGACAAAAACGCATCCATAGAAAAAGTACAGTGTACAACACGAGAGAAAATGCCATATTTCTCTCTCGCTTGATTTGCGGCACAACAAACTTCTGCGCTCGTGAGAAATATGTCTTTTTTCTCTCTTGTTGTACAATGTACTATACCTACAAAATTCACAATTAATAATAATCTATTTTTTCAAAAGTCTGACAACTTAATTCTATTACATAAAAATATAATAAACTAATTATAAACAAACCCTACTTCCCTATGGATCAACACTAACGAATTCCAATATGCACTGAACAGTTATCATTATAGATAACAAAACAGATAAGAAAATCTTGCTATTATACTTGACACAGGTTTGTCAAAATGACTGTGACTATTTCTCGATGTTGCCTAATCAGTTATTAGTTATAATATTTTCGATGTTTTATTATAGATAATCCATTTTAGTAGTTCCAATATGACACAAAATCTTTTCATGGGATAAAAGTTGTAATGGCGGTACAGGCTCGTTTTTGTGATATTTTATTTATTTATGGAGTAATTTTCACATACTAATATATTTCTCAAATTGTGCTCTGTACCGCTATTCTTTACTATGTATATGTATTACGAATATGTGTGCCAAATATCTCAACAAAATATTCCAAATTAAAGCTGCAATCTTGGAACGCGTTTTCAGTTTTGATGACGCGCCTCTTAATAATTTAAATATCTTAAATAAATCACCAATTAACAATAAAAAATATTTTTAGATGCAACAAGGTAGAAGAACTGCTAGCCTAAAGGCATCTTACGAAGCTATTAATACCGGCGTGCATGGTCATGAATTTGGTATTGGGAGAGAATTGGCAGGTGCTGCGCAGACTGCCATCCAAGCTATCCAACAGGATCATGCGAATAACAAGAAAAAACAAAAGTAAGAAATTTAAATCTAAGTAATATAGTCCAATCAACAGCCATTTTCTCGTCGAATTTTGAGAAGTAAGGTCGATTTCCTTGAAAATTTGGATTTATTTAGTATTTATAACCTTTGTCAAAATCTACCCTACGCCGAAGCGGACTTTTGCCCTGGGGGTGAAAACAACCCCATCTGGGGGATGAAAATTTTTTCATTCAAAATAACTATGGACGTCGATAGATTGACTAATTCTGAGTAAACTTCATTCGGTATAATTTGTTTGCAAAGTTGATAATTTCTAAGTTATTAGCGATTGAAACTATGCATTTTTCATTGAAAGAACTCACGTTTTCTAACCGTTTTTCAACTTAAATTTTTTTAAATTTTATACAAAAAAATCATTATGAACAAAATTGTAGCTAATAAAAAACAAAGAGATTTGCGTCGGAAAGGCCCATGAAACCCAATAACGACTGAGTTATTGGAGTTAATGCTCTTTAAAGGATGGTTATTTTCGAAGAACCTCAACATGGAGAACCTTCAATCTCAAATAACTCGATGGTGCAATTTGTTGGGAAAACTTAAGAGACGTCTTTTAAAGTTCATTTAAAAATCTTTCAAATGAGCTCTGATAAAAGTTTTTTGCGTAAGAACTGACTGACTTATGACGAAAATAAAGTAGCCTCCTGCTTTTTTTTAATGTAACAATTAGGTAAACCCTCGTCATTACAATCCTAATAGAAATGAATTAGCTTCCCACTTGAAATTAACTTTATTTAGGTATAATTGATACGATCCATGTATTTGATCGGTTTGGAATGCTTAGTTTTGAAAAAAAAAATAGTTGATTGAGTAGAAAATGACATTTTTATAATTTATAAAAAAAAGTGCATTTTTCTTAAATAAACCAAAAGTATTCATGATAAAAAACAAAAAAATCAAAATTTTCAGTAAAAAAGTCCTACAATTAATATTGAAACCTTTTTTTTATATTATGAATACTTTTAGGTTTATTTAAGAAAAATGCACTTTTATTTAAATTATAAAAATGTTATTTTCGATTTAATCAACTATTTTTTTTTTCTAAATTAAGCGTTCCAAACCGGTGAAATCACATGGATCGTATCAATTGAAGAGTAGAGGGGAAAAACAAGGAATGTCACATTTTATGCATACCTATTGAGGTAAACACCAATAAAGGTTTAACTCTTATGATATCTAAAAACTACTTAAGAGAACTGCTTAGTAAAAAATCTTCTGATTAATTATTTAACCTAACTCATTTATATCGGCAATTCAGACATATATCATACATTTTAAAGTAGAAGACTTTAAAATGATATTGCCAGTAGTTATGAGTTGCGTTCCTGGGACGACTTTACTGAAAGATAGTTCATTCGATTACATGAAATCAACCGTAACTGAAGAATATCCACCACAAAAAAATCATAGCATGTGATCTGTCTTTAAAAAGACAACCAATTGAAACGGTGACCGTAAAATTCTCGTGTTAGAGATTCCATAGTAAATCAGGAGGGAAAACCAGGAAAAAACCTCGCGCTACTATCCCGACATCGCATCGTAAGTATTTCGTCTTACATTTATTTTACTTTTAAAACTAATACATAATTCTGACTTTAATATATACAGTAAGCGCCAACCTACTAGCTACATAGGAACGTTGGGCTATTACAGTCCTGGACCCTTCACTTGTTGCAATGTTTATTTTTATGTCTCGTGAAGTTTAGAACGTCAGAAAATGTATACAAATTGAACATTAACATAGAAAGTTGACAAATAATAGATCAGCTGTATTAAATACAGCTGATCTAATTTTGACGTTTTTAGTTGTCATTTTGTTAAAGTTGTAACAGTTTTCAAGTATTGTAATATTCTTGGTGTTTAAAGAAAGTTATTTTAAAGCAGAGTAATAATACTATTAATTAATGTATTTTTGTATGGAAAAACAATTATTTTGAATAGTTTCTTGACAGTAACATGACAGGGATAAAAGTCACATCTGAGAAGGGACCGGATTAGCCCATAAGCATAGCCATTAGGTACCTATTTACCCATGTGTCTAGTACGGTATATGTCTAGTACGGCATGTGTCGTACCCATGTGTCTAGTACGGCATGTGTCTAGTACTGTATATATCATTTTAAATTATAAATAATATTAATAATACATAGATATACAAATAATACTAAAATATAAAATATGTACTAATTCGATATGCAAATTCCTCGGTAGAATGCAGTAGGATGTGGTTACCCATACTAAAAGAGGAAAGGCAATAGAAAGAAAATGCCACGATTAGTAAGTTAATAACATATGAGTTAGTACATATTTTATATTTTAGTATTATTTATATATTTATGTATTATTAATATTATTTATAATTTAGAATAACAATATATATTAAAGTCAGAATTTGGTATTAGTTTTAAAAGTAAACTAAATGTAAGATGAAATATTTACGATGTCGGGATAGTATAGCGAGGTTTTTTCCTGGTTTTCCCTCGTGATTTACTATGGAATCTCTAACACGAGAATTTTACTGTCACCGTTGCATTTGGTTGTCTTTTTAAAGACAGGATATGCTATGATTTTTTTTTGTGACGGATATTCTTGAGTTAAAGTTGATTTCATGTAATCGAATGAACTATATTTCAGTAAAGTCGTCCCAGGAACGCAACTTATAAATACTGGCAATATAATTTCAAAGTCTTCCACTTTAAAATGTATAATATATGTCTGAATTGCCGATATAAATGAGTCAGATTAAATAATTATTAGACGATTTTTTACTAAGTAACAACATTTTTGTTTAATTTATCAATATTTTGTATTTTGACAACGACATCCGATTTGGACGTCGAAATGTTAATAAAATCATTTGTTTTAGTTAAATTGTGGCTTATTTTCCAGTTAGAATAGTTGATTAAATCAAGTTAATTTCAAGTGGGAAGCTATTCATATCTATTAGGATTGTAATGACGAGGGTTTACCTAATTGTTATATTTAAAAAAAAAGCAGGGAGCTACTTTATTTTCGTCATAAATCAGTCAGTTCTTGTGCGATAAACTTTTATGAGAGCTCATTTGAAAGATTTTTGAAGTGAAAACTTCTTTAGGGACGTTGTGCGATTTGGGGATAGGAGAAAAAGCATTGAATTCGCGACCGTCATCGCTTATGCTATATATTATTTGTATGTATATATAAAAATAAATGTAAAACCTATTTTACGATGGGGAAAAAAGGATTTATTTCGCGACCGTCATCTCTTCGGCGAAATAAATTTTCTACGTGTCTATATTATGTGTATTTATACATAAATTGTATAGAAGTATTTAAATTTAAAATAAATGTAAAACCTATTTTTGGATGGAAAAAAAGAATTTGTTTGTGCACTTTTTGGATGGGAAAATGTATTAAATTGGCGACCGTCATCGCTTCGAAGAAATAAATTATTGAAGTGAAAACTTCTTGAGGGACGTTGTGCTCTTTTTGGATGGAAAAAAGTATTACATTAGCTACCGTCATCGCGACCATCATCGCTTCGATGAAATAAATTTTTGAAGTGAAAATTTCTTTAGGGACGTTGTGCACTTTTTAGATGGGGAAAAAGTATTGAATTAGTGACTGTCATCGCGACGGTCATCGCTTCGGCGAAATAAATTTTTGAAGTGAAAACTTCTTTTGGGGACGCTGTGCACTTTTTAGATGGGGAAAAAGTATTGAATTATCGATTGACATTGCTTCGGCGAAATAAATTTTTGAAGTGAAAACTTCTGTAGGGACGTTATGCACTTTTTGGATGGAAAAAAGTATTAAATTAGCGACCGTCATCACTTCGATAAAATTGATTTTTGAAGTGAAAACTTCTTGAGGGACGTTGTGCACTTTTTGGATGGGGAAAAATTATTAGATTAGCGACCGGCATTGCTTCGACGAAATAGATTTTTGAAGTGAAAACTTTTTTAGGGACGTTGTGCACTTTCTGGTTGGAAAAAATTATTAAATTAGCGACCGTCATCGCTTCGATGAAATAAATTTTTGAAATGAAAATTTCTTTAGGGACGTTGTGCACTTTTTGGGTGGAAAAAAGTATTAAATTAGCGACCGTCATCTCTTCGACGAAATATATATTTGAAGTGAAAACTTCTTTAGGCCCGTTGTGCACTTTTTGGGTGGAAAATAGTATTAAATTAGCGACCGTCATCTCTTCGACGAAATATATATTTGAAGTGAAAACTTCTTTAGGTCCGTTGTGCACTTTTTGGATGGAAAATAGTATTAAATTAGAGACCGTCATCGCTTCGATCAAATTGATTTTTGAAGTGAAAACTTCTTGAGCGACGTTGTGCACTTTTTGGATAAGGAAAAATTATTAAATTAGCGACCGTCATCGCTTCGACGAAATAAATTTTTGAAGTGAAAACTTCTTTAGGGACGTTGTGCACATTTTGGTTGGAAAAAAGTATTAAATTAGCGACCGTGCTACCCCCACTCCTCAGCTAACGCACAGGATGGGGTAACAAGGGGTGTGACCGGCCAGCTATTACCTTGTCAGGCAGCGGGATGGATCGTGGGCCTTAAGACGACCTCAAGAAAACCATAAAGTACGGGCGCCAGTCGATTCCTCGACGGTACAACCCCTAGGCAACAGTGATCTTCCTTCTGAACCGACAAGAAGAAGAATGTACCTAAATGATCATAAGCTATAAACGTCACGCTATTAAACACAAGTACATCAAAATAAATAAAACAACAATATACCACAATAATTAAATATATTATTACCTAAAGAAGAAAAAAAAAATAATTGATTGACTAAGAAAATATATGATTGACTCTCCTATGCTGCTTTTATTTATACAAGTAATTATATAACACAATCAGTTAAATTAAATAACCAGTAAATGAATAATTACAAAAAAATCAATCAAATAGACCTGGGCACATGAGTAAGTAATTTTGTATTTAAAAGCATAAATAATAAATTCGAGATAGACCTTTCATTTCCCATTACACATATTCAAATTATATTTCAGATTGTCAAAATAAATTTATACACATAGCTCGCTTTATTACCCTGTATATGTATTATCTGAGCAAGTTACGGCTATTTCAAATTAAAACTTAAAAAGAAAACTTATATAAATTGAACAAAATATAACTAATCACCTTTTTTTTTAAAGCATAACGTTTTACAAACGATTACCTATATACCTGCCGATGTTATGATACTTTTTACATAGAAATGTGAGATAGTCAGGTCTATCGTTTTTTTAGTCGACTACAACAGATATTTACGCGGCAAAAAATTCAGAATGGCTTGCTCATGATATTTAGCTTGTTATATTGAAATAAATGTTTTACTGTATTTTTCCACAAATCAAAAAAAAAACGTTAAAGACTTACCTCCCAGGTCAATAAGCAATATAAATTAAAATAGTTATTTTCACTTCTCCAATAATTGTCCCCAACTAAGGTCATTACGCTCCCACGGGACTCCTAAAAATCCTATAGAAATAACTGAATAAGTTACCAATTAACCCGTTCCACTGGAAAGGTCCATCTACGCCGCATGGTTCATCCAGAACCTTGATGGAACCACATGCAAGCGAATCCGGGAAACTAGATACCATTCACAAAAACTCCAATACGGTACTACAGCAAAATATGCAATATGTTTGCAAAAATCTCTCATCAGAGATAAAAGTATACGGGAAATCTGTTTTCCCCCAAAATAAAAACCCTAAAATAAATAGCCGGTATTACAAAAAGGTACCACGATCACATGGTCAAATCATGGCGAAACGTAATAAAAAAAAAACACTTACTCAAAATAATGCCGCAATTCAGATTATCTCGAGGTTTTTCTATAATTAGTCTCTTTTGATCCAAAAAAATTGAAGAAGGGTTTGGTCCAACCACATTCACCACCCTTCTAGATATGCTACGGCCTTTAAAACCACCAACTGGTGAAGAGAACACCTCTTTTCCGAGCGCCGTACACAAAATAAAAGACCATACTTTCCACTTTCCTTCGTTCCACCAAAAGTGTCAAACTTCTACGACGTTGCCAAGCATCTACAACAACCTAGAATACCCGCAGAACACCCCATCTACGGCATTCTCACATGACACAGTACTATTCCTATTTATACTTTATACTAAAATACCCTATTTCCAACATTACTAAGATAATGGGAAATTATGGAAAACACGCTCCGCGAGAATTCCTTCATCCCTTAGTAAGACAATAACAGAAATACAATAAATACAATAAGACAACACCGTAAAGGTACTACAAACAATGCCAAAAGTCCATCTGTTTTCTAATTAACAAAATAGATCCACACCATAGGTAGGAATTATAGTTGACAATACTTGCGTTCTGGGTTTTTGACCTCCAGGTGACACCATAGGTATGAAATAATTAATTATTAATTTACAAATATCAATGTTGTGATGGATATACAGGGTGGAGTGTCGTAGTACGATTTTGAAACGTAACAACCGTCATCGCTTCGATGAAATAAATTTTTGAAGTGAAAACTTCTTGAGGGACGTTGTGTACTTTTTGGATGGGGGAAAAGTATTGAATTAGGGACCGTCATCGCGACCGTCATCACTTCGACGAAATAAATTTTTGAAGTGAAATCTTCTTTAGGGACGTTGTGCACTTTTTGGATGGGAAAAAGTATTAAATTAGCGACCGTCATCACTTCGACGAAATCAATTTTTGAAGTAAAAACTTCTTTAGGGCGTTGTGCACTTTTTGGATGGGGAACAATTATTAAATTAGCGACCGTCATCGCTTCGACGAAATAAATTTTTGAAGTGAAAATTTCTTTAGGGACGTTGTGCACTTTTTGGATGGGGAAAAGTTATTAAATTAGGGAACGTCATGACGACTATCATGGCTTCGACGAAATAAATATTTGAAGTGAAAACTTCTTGAGGGACGTTGTGCATTTTTTGGATGGGGAAAAAGTATTAAATTAGGGAACGCCATCACTTCGACGAAATAAATTTTTGAATTGAAAATTTCTTTAGGGACGTTGTGCACTTCTTGGATGGGGAAAAAGCATCGAGCTCGTAATTTATTTACTATAAGAAGTTTTCACTTCTGTCGGCACTCCCACGAGTGCCTTCAATTCTTTTTTTAATGCACTTTAAAAGTTTTCCCAAAAAATTGCACACTCTAGTTATTTGATATTGAAGGTTCTCCATTTCGAGGTTCTTCAAAAATAACCATCCTTTAAAGAGAAATAACTCAGTCGTTATTAGGTTTACATAGGTCTTTCCGACGCGGATCTCTTTGTTTTTTATTAGCTACAATTTTGTTCATAATGATTTTTTTAATAAAATTAAATTCTTTTAAGTCATTCATGATAACGGTTATAAAACGTGAATTTTTTCAATGAAAAATGCCTAGTTTCAATCGCTAATAACTTGGAAAGTATCAACTTTGCAAAAATATTTTATAGAACAAAATTTATTCAGAATTGGTCAGGTCTATCGACTTCCATAGTTATTTTGACTGAAAAATTTTTTAATCCCCTAGATGGAGTTGTTTTCACCCCCAGGGCAAAAACCCGGTTCGGCATAGGGTAGATTTTTAAGAAGAGGGTAAACCGAGCTTAAATTCAAGTTTTCATTAAAATCGGTGTTAACTATCAAAATTCCACGGTTTTACAGTTTTTTACCTGTGATGACTGGTCTAATAATGAATATAAATAATTTTATGGTGTACAATTTTACCTACGCATTTTTAGAAAATGGAATAGTAGTAGTTCGTCCAGCACATCTACTGCTACCGTTGTTCAACCAGTAGTATCTACTCCAGTTGTAATACCACCGCATGAATCTCCAACAGTTGACACCAATTCCCAGAATGCTGAAGTAACAGATGGTGAATGGACTTACGATCCAAACGAACCTAGATATTGCCTTTGTAATCAAGTGTCATATGGTGATATGGTTGCCTGCGATAATGAGGACGTAAGTTTTATATTTATTTTAATCGACTTAAATAGAAGGTCATATTTTTAATAAGAAATCGGGTTTGTTCCCATTATAGATACTCAGGTCCATATTTATTTCTCTTTAATCAGATCCCATAATATTAACTTAAGTCGTAATTCAATAGTATTATTGAATTACTTATGTTCTAAGTCACTTGGGTTTAAAGTGGAGCTTTTAAGTACTGATTTATTTATCAATACAAAAATTCGCCTCTCAATTAAAGTTTTTGTCGTTAACAGCTATTGTAGACAAAGCAGGATCGCCGAGTTGCAAAATTTACTATTTACTACGACGTGCAGCGAAAATATCGAGAGTATTCATATCAGCACAGCCTATACTAAAATTCTCACTGAAAGTGCAGTCTGCAGTATGGGTAGGATAAGGCAATGGTTACGTTCGGACGACCTCCGCGATTGAACACCTGAGTAAGCGGTAGCATTCAGATGACACCGCTGGAAATCAGCCGCTGAGAGATTTACTAAGCGTTCCCTATAGTACTTTTCAACGCTTCTCATTTGTTTCGAGCTCCTGTCATATTATGTCGTATAATCCGTGTATAATATTAATATACGACATATGACAGAAGCTCGAAACAAATGAGAAGCGTTGAAAAGTACTATTACCGCTGGATACAACCACTAAGCCGCTTTGTGCATAGATTCAATGCTGTTAATTGTTCACTCAAGAGCGTCGCACAGGGGCACAGAACCGGTTTGGATAAAATGCATCACTGGCCAGTCCGAATATATTTTATATTATGTATACAGTAGAATAAAAAAGCAGTGTAAAAGTTGTAATAATTGAATACTCCACGAAATATATAAATATATTGGAAAGTACTATTTTTTCCAATGTTTTGTACTTGAAGTAGTGATTCTTTTATACAAAGCTCGAATAGTTTCGAGGTAGATTTACGAAGTTAGAACAGAAACAGACAAGCCACTCTGCAGCGCTACAGAGTGGATCCACAAAGTGGCTTTAACAGGTGATTTTGTAATGGACGCCACTAGCAGCGAGGATCGGCTACTGTGGCGTGGCCGGCCACTGTTTGCCACATATGAACTTAGATGTTTTTGAAAAGTTGTTTTCATCTACGGGTTTCGGCATGTCAGGCTACGCTCTCGAAAAATCGACGTAAGTCCGGCAATGCTCATAAGTCTGGCAGTGCTCGTCTGAAGCATGTTCGTGCTTCAAACGGTTGTGTCGGTGTCATAATAGCACGTGGTCGTCTAGTAGACGCCTTTTTAGAATGAATAACCGATACAAGTTCACGCTTCAACAGAGTTTTTTTTGTTACATCGTATCTTCGTACGTCTGACACCCTGTGATTTCTTCCCATGGGGCCTTCTCAAGGACAACGTTTTTGAAACAGGACCACGCACTGTTCCCGATCTCCGAACTGCAATTGAAGAATTTGAAAATCTTCGCGGACAGCTTGACGTGCTTCGCCGGACCTGCCTCTCTGTTACGAAACGTTGCAGTAACTCCATTGATCAAGATGGGCGTCAATTTGAACATTTACAGTAACCCTTTTTCTAATGTGTATACACCGTTCTTAGGCGTCAACGCCCTTCGGTAGGGATCTATGGAGGAGTATCACCAAGCCGGAAGCCCTTATCCCTTCCCGTACCGCTCCTCCATAGGCCGATCAGACGCCAGTTTATTCCAGACCAAGCCGTAGACTCTATTGAGTTTTATACTACGGCGTTGGCCGTTTATAAATTTCATGACCTAGCTGAGGCTCGAACCAGCGACCGCAAATCGCAAATCCACTAAACTTGTCGATCGACTGAGCCCCAGCTAACTGGACCGTCAAGACCGACACCCTTTTTCTAATACCATTTGTAATTCTTTGATAAATTCATTTTGACGCTGCATTTTTTCTCTTAATGCAAATTTGTTGTCTGACTTATGCTGATCCCTGTATATTAACTCTTGTAGAAACTGTATTATTATAATGGACAATACGCCTTATCACAGCCGTCGCACAGTGGGGCAGGAGAGCTAAAAAGTTGGCATAAAATAAAAATATTAAATACATACAATATTTTCTGTCGTTTTCATTTTAATTAAATAGTACACAATCCTACGTATAATTTGGCATCATTTTTCCCCATTCAATCCCCCTCCACGCGTTGCGACGCGTCGCAAAATGCACATAGTCCCGTGTTAACAATGCATAGGCCGCGATACCGTGATTCGACTTACGTTTGATCCACTTATTTCAAGTAAAAAATTAATTTACTAGTAAAATTGGCTACGCATATTTGATCTTTAGATTAGTGACAATATTATTACAAATGTGATATAATAATAAGTAAATATAATTTCTTATAATATGTTGTTTAAAACTATCTGTATAAAATATCAAAATATGCATTTTTCAAAAAGAGCAAGTGATTTGTTAGTGTTCCAAAACTGATCAAACTTTAATTTTGTATTATTCTTTAAAAAGTCACTTTAACTTTTTGCTCACATTTGCTCCTCTTTTCACAATTTTAGTTTTTGTGAGGTTATCTTAACCTAATTAAATTGAATTACACTCTATTCCAATTTTTCGTTATTTGCATAATTCAAGCATAATAATTCAAGAAAGTGTAGTAGATCCAAAACAAATTAAGATATATTCCACTTTTTGTTGATTAGTAGCGATCCACTGATCACAAGCAAAATAAACATAAAAAGAAAGAAATTAGAACACCTGCCAGTGGAATGTTATGCACGGAATGGGACGTTTCATCGCCGCCGGTTCATCGCCGGCCGTTTCATCGCCGGCCGTTTCATCGCCAGTTAGTCAGTTGATTTTGTATTATGGGAGATGACACGACACGACGTTAAATTCAGTTCAAAACTTATGACAAATATAAGGATAAAAAATATTATTATATTAATTTACTGTTCTATTTCTATTTCCCCTAAATTTGATACTAAATAGTATTAAATTTGTAGTGTTAAATTATATTTTATATTATAAAAGTTTAAAAGTCTATTAAAAGATTAAGTATGGCAACGGGATTGGTCATTATCTCGCATTTCCTAGAATTCCTAATTAATACTAAAAATAAATAATAAATGTAACTGTCGAAAATTCGAAAATATATCAGTTAGCAATTAACTGACTGGCGATGAATCGGCCGGCGATGAACTGGCAACATCGAAACGGCGGCGATGAAACGTCCTAGACCCGTTATGTATGTTAGTGCATAATATGTTGAACTTTCCGAATGTGCAAGATGTAGATGTCACATCTGATGATTCTGAGGATGATCGGTAGTTTAAGTTTTTTAATATTTCACCTACAAAATTTTATGTTATTCTTGTAAATATGCGGTAAATGGTTTTAAAAGACGATTTGGTTAGGTCATGTTTCAAAAATAATGTTAACAATTGTTTTGAGATATAAATAATATTAATAAGTATACATAAAAACAAGTAAATTGGAATGTAGATTTATTTTAAATTAAAATAACTAAGCTTCAATTATCATTTAAATCAATATCGGTAGTAATTACGGACATGCAGCTTTGAAAATTAAGTTTGAGCAAAACATTTTTTGAATAAGCCATCCTTCAAGCAAAAATATTTGGAAGAAGAAGAACATCCTGGTTAAAGAACCTTAGAACCTGCTTCAACACAACATCTGTGTAGCTTTTCCGTGCTGCTGCAGATAAAATAAAGATTACCATGATGATCGCCAACATTCGTCACGCATAGGCACATCAAGAAGAAGAAGAAGAACACATTTGAAAAAGCATCGTTTTTGTATATATGTTACAGTTCAAGTTGATTCTCAGTTAGAGTTGACTCCAACTAGTTGGAGTCAACTCCAACTGAAACGAGCAGTAAAAGTTGATTTTAGAAATTTAAATCAACTTTTACTAGTTGGAGTTGACTCTTCCTGGATCGATTCAGTAAATGTTAATTATACGAGAATCTCAAGTGCATTTTTGATGAGTGTGCGTTTCTTTGTTTTGACCGTTTCAACTACTTATTAGTATAGCCTGTAATAGTAGGGGAGCCCAAGCGGGGATTTTTGCAGTTACTCGAGCGCGTCAGATTAGCATATGGGGAGAAACCTGGTACCCTGCAGATGTACCTCTACTATATATTGGCTCTTAACACAGGGGACTTCGTTAAGGGGGGCCCGAAAAAAAAATATATCCTTAAAAATACTCGAAATTGTCAGATTAAGATAAGGTAAGTTAAGTACATGCAAAAGAGTGTATATTTCAAAAATCTGACCATTTGAGCTGGGCGTAAGGAAATGAGCGAGTCCCAAAATTTCACAAGAAAAAAGCGAATATTTCGGGAAATGAATGACAGATCGAAAAACTAAAAAATATGTGCTCAATATTTTTTAAAAATCTACCGAATGATATCAAACACGAGTTCCCACGGAGAGGGGGGGGGGTAAATTTAATATTTTAAATACGAATCCAGCGATATTTCGCGAAATAAACATCAGATCGAAAAACTGTAAAATACACTTATTCAATACTTTTGAAAAATCTACCGAATGGCACTAAACACGACCCCCCACGGAGGTGGGGTGGGGGGTTACTTTAAAATCTTAAATAGGAGCCCCCATTTTTTATTGCAGATTTGGATTCCTTACGTAGAAATAAGTAACTTTTACTCGAAACATTTTTTCGAATTATGGATAGATAGCGTTATAATCGGAAAAAACGATTATTGGAAATGGAAAATTAAATTAAAAATGGCAAGCGCCCACTAAAATGGAAAACTTTACTTAACTTTTTTTGGCTTTATGACCTACTCTTCACAACCCAATAGGTCCCCATAACGCTCGAGTGACTGCACATTTAGCATACTTTGCTCCCCTACCATAACGTCACCCCCGTTAGGTAAATTATTCTGATTCGATATTTTGCACAAGCTTACTCAAAGAAATACATCCGTATAACAATCCTTATAATACACAGGGTGTCACGCGGTACCGCGGTCGAAAAATTGTTTAACCAATTTTTGATAACCAAATTTACAAAAATAATTTTTATCTACTCTATCTCATATTATGTAAAGCAGCGGTTCTCAATCTGTGGTACATGTACCACTGGTGGTACATATCATTATTTGCGGTCCTGCCAAAGACAAACCATTTTCATTTCCAATAATGACACGAGCCGTCTCACCGTGCCTCGGAGAGCACGTTAAGCCGTCGGTCCCCCTGGGCTAGTGTACATCGACACTAGTTGCTTGAAACAGGGTTAAAGATGTAATTGGCGCCGGAACTGTCCGAAAGGCAAAAATGCCATACGATATTATATATTATGAAAGTCAGAAACTTAAAAAAAATCAAAAATTAAAGCTACCTCTATAAGATCCTGAAGGAATTTTTGTCATTATTTCATTAATAAAATATTATTTTTAATTATTAACAATGAGCGCTAAGTGTGTATTGAGGCGGCCGTCAATGTGAGTGCGAGTAAGATTCACCTTTGGACGGCCGGAATGGTGCATCTCTTTAGCACTCACCATTGACGGCCGCCTAATACGCACTTAGCGCTCATTGTTAATAATTAAAGATAAAGCTTAGTAATAAAATACAGTCCTCTCTCTCTATAACGATATGCAAGGGAACGGGAATTTTCATCGTTATAAGGAGAGATCGTTATACAGAGAGAGAGAGAGAGAGAGAGAGAGAGAGAGAGAAAAAAAAATCGTTATTTTATTTATTTATTTATTTATTCAATAAACGGCAGAGCCAATTTACAAAAAATGTACAAAAAAAATGAAATATTATGGTAAACAGTAAAGATAACCAATTTTAACCTAAAATAACAAATAACAAAAGATAATAAAAATGACAACAATGACAACAATAAAAACCAACAAAATTAAATTAGTAACAATAATAAATAATTAATAAATTATAGGAACTTAGTGCTTTACTTCAGTTACTGAATTATGTATGCTTCTTTTAAATACACGAAGACTGTCCACAAATGGATCAAGACTGTTTTGATTATGATTAATTAGACGCAAGGTGCGTGACAATGGGGAGTAAAAGCAATAGTTCGTATTATGATAAGGTATGCGAAAAATTGGGGAAACCCGTCTTTGGACAGTATTGAGGCTTATAGCTTGTAAGATAGTTGGGCAATGATATAGACCATTTAATATTTTATAAATGATTGTTAAATCTGATTTAGCCCTTCTTACTTCCAAGCTATCCAATTTAAATGTTTGATTAACCAGATCATAATTAATGTTAAAACCCTGACAAATATTGATATGAGCTCGAAATGCCAAAGAACGAAGAAATGTTTTCTGGACGGACTCAATATTTCTAATGTGACAATCATAGTAAGGTGACCATATAATTGAGGCATATTCCAGCAATGAGCGCACAAAAGAAACATATAACCTTAAAAAACAATTCGGTGACAGTTGAGAACTATTACGTGTTATAAATCCAAGATTTTGCATACTCCTATTAATCATGTCTGTAATATGTGGTATAAAAGTTAATTTTTTGTCAAACAAAACACCTAAGTCTTTAATACAGTCCACAGATTCAATAACAGTATTGTTCAATATATACGTTTTTACAATGGTATTGTTAGAGCGACTGAAGGTAATACTAAAGCATTTTTTAACATTTAATTCTAGACCATTATCAGTACACCATACACATAAGTTATTTAGATCCTTTTGTAGCAGTACAGTGTCTAGTTCGGACTCAATAACCTTATAAAATTTGAAATCGTCCGCAAAGGCCAGAAGTGCAGAATGTAATATTATAGTACTCAGGTCTCTAATAAACAAGTTACACAAGACAGGGCCTGAGTGAGACCCCTGTGGAACACCTGAAAGCACCTGAATCTCGCTAGATAAGTAATTGTTAATCCGAACGAACTGAGTACGCCCAGTTAACAAACTATAAGAAAATCTTACAAGGCTCTCACCCAAACCCATTGCACTTAGTTTGGCAACAATATGTTTATGAGTAACTCTATCGAATGCCCTTGAGAAGTCCGTGTAAACACTGTCTACCTGTTTGGAGCTCTCAAAGGCATTCAACAGGTCAAACTGATACGTTAAAAGGTTGGTCACGGTGGATCTACCTTGAGAAAATCCATGCTGCTCGTCATTTAATATTTTGCGACAGTGCCAGGATAGATGGGTGGAAAATAATTTATCAAAAAGCTTAGGAATAGCTGATAGTATGCTAATCCCTCGATAGTTACGAACGTCACTCTTATTGCCACTTTTATGGATAGGTGTAAGAAAGCTGACTTTCCAAAAGTCGGGAAAAATACCAGTGGAAATGGACAAGTTAAACACATGCAGCAAGGGTTGGCTCAACGTACAAACACATTTCTTCAGCAGCACAGAGGGAATACCATCTGGGCCATGTGAATACCTACTCTGCAAACTATTTATACCATCAAAGACCTCTGTTAAAGAAAATTGCACTGTATTAAGATCCAAACTATAATTAAAGTTATAGTCAGGAATCTCCCCATCATTGTTTTTATATGATAAAGCAAAATGTTTTGAGAATAAATTTACAATTTCTTGACCACTGTCGGCAGTCTCATTATCAAGAAACATACTATTAGGATATGCACTTGATCTCCGTAAATTATTCACATGTTTATAGAACAGAAGCAGAGGTTGGGCCACCTTGGCCTGGGAAAATTTTGCCGACCGTGGGAAAGTGCGGCATCCTTTGATGTTGCCGCCAGAAAGCCACGCCCACCGACCAATGAGAACGAAGCCCCGCCCACCCGCAGCATCACCCATGGACCAATGAGATCAAAGTCCAGCCTACCGACCAATGAGAACGAAGCTACGTCACAAAGCCCCGCCCGCCAAGATGGCCACCTGTTCTTCTTCTTTTCGTTTGTCATGCTGTCAATTCTTCTTCTTCTTTTCGGTTGTCAATTTTTTTTCTTTTTCGATTATCAATTATTAGTCCTTTCGTATTGTTACAGATCTTCTTCTTCTTATCTGTCAAATGACACAAAGTTCTTGCTTATCTGCCAAAATGTTGTCTGTCACGTGAGACATAAAAATAGTGCCAAAAGGGCATTACAGCATATCTCCGGTGCTATTGGTCCGATTTTGACGTAAGAGGGCTCGTGGGAACGGGGAGGGGGTAACGAAGAAGGTGAGACAAAAACAAAGATGGCGGCATTGCCAAAACGGCATTACAGCATATCTCCGGTGCTATTGGTCCGATTTTGACGTATGGTGTGTCAAATGAAAACGGTGGCGAAACAGGAGCCAACTGTCAATTCTTCTTCTTATTTCCGTCTATCGCAAAGTGTACAGGGTGTAGTCAGAAAGTCAAATCAATTCTTCTTCTTTTCAGCTGTCACAGTTATTCTTCTAGTTGTTTGTTAAATATACGTGCACAGTTCCTTCTTATCTACCAAAATGTTATCTGTCACTTCAGACATAGATGCAGTGTCAAGGGAACATTAGGTATGTAACGACTAAGCGACTTAACGTAGAGACACGCACGACTCATCGCTGATAACGTACACGACGTAATAGAATCATTCTTTTGATATGTCCAAACCATCCCTCTCTCATGAATTTTATCAAATACAACGCAACGGTAGTGCAACAAAACAAACATTCGAATTCGTTTACATGCACACACAAACGCGCGCGCACACACACACAAGCGTACACACACACACTTCTCCATCTGACAATTAGATAAATTCGCCTTCTCATATTCCTTGTCGGCTACAACCTGTTCATGACGATCGAACGCCATCAGGTACATCTAAAAAACCAACCAACAAAACAAACACATTATATTCTTTGACTATGTCCAATCCATCCAACACCTATCTGTCATCGTAAAAAAAAAGACACTCCTTCAGTCTGCACTATTATTCTGAATATTCATATCATTTTTATCAAAAATTACTGAATAAATATTTTCGCATTCCGCAGCAGCCAATTCTTCTTCATTGTATTGAGCCATATTCTTCTTCGTGATTGGTCAACGTCAAATCTTCTTTTCTCAAACAAAATGAAATATTTGGCATTGCCAAAAACGTCAAATCTTCTCCTGTGCCACTGCCGTCAAGTCTTGGTCTGTCAACTCAAAAGGAAGTGCTGCATACAATAGGCAAGGAAATTTTCAATACAGTGAAAGTTAGAAAAACGTCATACCTAGGCCACATACTGAGACAATATGCTCAAAAGATTACGAAATAACAGTATACCAAACATTGCTGTTACACTCTACTGTGACTGCCAAAAGGCTATTAGATCGTATCTTCACTGTTATCGGTTCAATTTTGGTGTATGAGGCGTCAAATACACAAACCCACCGTCCACTGCTCGACACGTGGCTACCCATTATTGTTCTTTAAAATAAACTAGTCAAATTTCCCCTTTTCTACAAAGATCTTTAATTATTTCGTCTATAAGTAATTTTTGATCAACCCCCGTATATATACAATTACTAATTGTTTCAAACATTACAATAATTCACACGAAAATTCAAATCTGGATTTCTAAAATCTTTTATTTTATAATGTTCACTAGTAATTTTTGATCAACCTCGTATATATACAAGTAGTAATATTTTTCATACATTTCAATTAAAATAGGTGAAATGTAATACCAACATAAATTTATGGTGATGACAAAAGAATAGTGGACATAGAAAAGTGGTGAAGGCATAAAAATTGTGGATATTTATCATAATTTAAGAAAAGCAAATCGACGACAGCATATTTTAGGAGACGTTTCTACTGGAAACATGAAAAAATAGTGTTGATGGTGTACCAAAGATACTACGTAAAAAAGCATCATATCACTCATATTAAAAAAATTAAGCTGTTCAACCAAAAAAAATGCTCAAAAACTTACCTTAATTATACACAATTAACTACACTAACAAAAATCTCCGACAGTTCGAAACAATGAAAAATGGAAACATTTCTTTTTCGTTAAAGCGTAAAACACACGAATGTCCACAATGAAATCCTACGAAAAAATACATTAGGACTACGGCCCTAATAGTTACTGCCGTCAAGGCCGTTTTTTTTAAATAATTATTTATTTAAAATATCTGAAATGCGAGAGATTAAATTTTATACCTTTCGTTTCTAACGATTACAATGTTATCAGATTGAAATAATAATTAATAAAAATTAATTACATTGAAAAAAATAAATAATATTCACAATTCTGCAGTTTTCGAATCAGATCGGTTATAGTCCAAATGCTGACTCATTGGATTGATGTTATTGTCGCAGGGGGGTCAAATCAGGTCGGTTATAGTCCAAATGCAGACTCATCGGATTGACGCTATTGTCGCATGGAGTGCAATGACTTTAAATCGCACGTTTGTTTGATTAATTGTTTAATAGTTGTTTAATTAAAAAGAACACGCGTTTGTAACAGGAGCAACGTTACCCGTAGTAAAAGGCGTACCATCAAACTTGCAAAAACATCAACAATAACGGGAAAAAACTACAAAAAATATGACATTTTGTTTGTTTAAAAATTCTGTTTTTTTTTGTGTTCTCCTCTAACATAGATGTAGTCGGAGATGTAGAAATGATAAACATGTATACTTTTAGAAAAAAATACAGGGCACAAATGGAAACTGCTAGAAAAGAAAAGTCATTTAAATTTAAGAGTAAATTATACTTAAAAACAAAAAGCTGAACTCTCAAAGATGTGCCACTAGACTAAATGAGTCCTTACGAATTGGCTAAATTTATCTACCAATACAGTTATCCGCACTAATTGATTATTTTACACATGCGGCATTAGCACGGTCAAAGTTAAAAATATTGTTATCTAGACTTGCAACTAACGAATCTAATACAAAAATTTCGAACTTCTACTTACAAAATACGCTAAATACGCTTACCCAGATAAGGATAGGTAGGCAGTCTCCATCACTGAGACGCTAACAGAATGGCGTAAAGATGTACAGAGACACACTAAGCCAACCAAACACCATCACTGATGCGGTAACAGAACACCAGAGAGGTATGCACAGACACGCTAAGCCAAGCAGACACCACAATTGACACGCTAGCAGAACGCCAGAGAGGTATGCACAGACACGCTAAGCCAAGCAGACACCACAATAATTGACACGCTAGCAGAACGCCAAAGAGGTCAAACTTGGAAAAAAATTCAATACAAATTAAATGGGGTCAATTCTCTGTTACACATTATACAGCCTAGCTTGGACTGGACTATTCTAAATAAAATTTCAAGGATAATCCCATTCAAAATTGTTTTTGTGTTAGGAAATAAAATACCAAGATGTTACTTAATATTTATTAAAGAAATTATACTATTTCCAGTAATTTTAAGATAGTCTTTCTTTGCAGTTCTGCCGTTTTATTTATACCTAAATTAAGTAGTTCAGTAACAATTTTACGTTTCTGAAGCATTTTTTCTGTGTATGATTTTCGTATCGCCATCTCACTTTCAGTTTTGTAAAATTGTCTTCTCTTTTCATTGGCTTCATCTTTTCTTCTAATACCTTCATCACCTCTTTTACACTTGCACTTTGATTTTACGTGTAATTCATGCATTGAAGCATATTTTTCTAAATTGCTAACGCCTCTGCTCGCTAGGGTAGGAATTTCATTGCGTATACTTGAACATAATTTTCCTCTCAAATGTAACCATTCTGATTTAAATATCCTTCTCTCGTAATGAGAGTTAGGTTTACCTAAAAGTCCATCTCCAGCTCGACGAAGAGGTTTTTGACCATCAGTACAGGTAATGTTTCTTAACACACCAACACAATGATCTAAACAAATAATTTTTCTAAATGTAGCTTTGGATGTAATCTTTTCCCTGCATGTTGTATTTTCTTCTTGTAAGCCAACAGTGTAGATCCATTTGCAAAGTGAATTAATGATTGGAGATGTTCGTGTGCAGTACTTCTGTCGTCTGCTACTAAATGACAACGGCAAATGGAATATCAATTTTACATTAGGAGCACTTGCTAGAAGAGAAAAATCACTCTCATTTAAGAGTGAATGATACCATTCTCTCGGTAACTCTTCGTAGTCTTTTGCCATATCCGTTGGCAAAAGAGCATTAATGTCGTTGACACTCAACAGAGCTAGAGAGTCACTTTTTGACAAAATATACATATTTTAACTTTATACTTAATAAAAAAACTGAACTCTCAAAGCTGTCTAACTAGACTAGAAGAGTCCTTACGAAGTCGTTAAGTGTATGTGCCAGTACAGCTTCCCCCCAGCCTAAGTGTTTATTTCACGAATGCGCCGTTAATAATACGTTCAAAGTTGAGTGTCACGTGAATGAGGTGACATTCGACACATGACGTGACATTTGACGTGAAAGGCGTGGCATTCACGTGACATTTGTCATGTCACGTGAATGACGTGACATTTGACATGTCACGTGAAAGGCGTGGCATTCTACACATGACGTGACATTTGACGTGAAACGACGCAGAACGTGGAGAGCATCACAAATTCTCTCAGGCGCTGTGGGGTTAATACGTTCAAAGTTGAGTGTCACGTGAATGAGGTGACATTCGACACATGACGTGACATTTGACGTGAAAGGCGTGGCATTCACGTGACATTTGTCATGTCACGTGAATGACGTGACATTTGACATGTCACGTGAAAGGCGTGGCATTCTACACATGACGTGACATTTGACGTGAAACGACGCAGAACGTGGAGAGCATCACAAATTCTCTCAGGCGCTGTGGGGTTAATACGTTCAAAGTTGAGTGTCACGTGAATGAGGTGACATTCGACACATGACGTGACATTTGACGTGAAAGGCGTGGCATTCACGTGACATTTGTCATGTCACGTGAATGACGTGACATTTGACATGTCACGTGAAAGGCGTGGCATTCTACACATGACGTGACATTTGACGTGAAACGACGCAGAACGTGGAGAGCATCACAAATTCTCTCAGGCGCTGTGGGGTTAATACGTTCAAAGTTGAGTGTCACGTGAATGAGGTGACATTCGACACATGACGTGACATTTGACGTGAAAGGCGTGGCATTCACGTGACATTTGTCATGTCACGTGAATGACGTGACATTTGACATGTCACGTGAAAGGCGTGGCATTCTACACATGACGCAGCGCTCTGCTACGCTCTACTACACACAGCTACGCATGCGCTAAGCATTAGCTTGTGACCTTGGAATGGTAGTTGAAACACGGTAGTCGAAAGTATAGTAACCCCCATTTTTTACCTATATGAGAGGATTTGTGATGCTCTCCACGTTCTGCGTCGTTTCACGTCAAATGTCACGTCATGTGTAGAATGCCACGCCTTTCACGTGACATGTCAAATGTCACGTCATTCACGTGACATGACAAATGTCACGTGAATGCCACGCCTTTCACGTCAAATGTCACGTCATGTGTCGAATGTCACCTCATTCACGTGACACTCAACTTTGAACGTATTAACCCCACAGCGCCTGAGAGAATTTGTGATGCTCTCCACGTTCTGCGTCGTTTCACGTCAAATGTCACGTCATGTGTAGAATGCCACGCCTTTCACGTGACATGTCAAATGTCACGTCATTCACGTGACATGACAAATGTCACGTGAATGCCACGCCTTTCACGTCAAATGTCACGTCATGTGTCGAATGTCACCTCATTCACGTGACACTCAACTTTAAACGTATTAACCCCACAGCGCCTGAGAGAATTTGTGATGCTCTCCACGTTCTGCGTCGTTTCACGTCAAATGTCACGTCATGTGTAGAATGCCACGCCTTTCACGTGACATGTCAAATGTCACGTCATTCACGTGACATGACAAATGTCACGTGAATGCCACGCCTTTCACGTCATGTGTCGAATGTCACCTCATTCACGTGACACTCAACTTTGAACGTATTATTAACGGCGCATTCGTGAAATAAACACTTAGGCTGGGGGAAGCTGTACTGGCACATACACTTAACGACTTCGTAAGGACTCTTTTAGTCTAGTTAGACAGCTTTGAGAGTTCAGTTTTTTTATTAAGTATAAAGTTAAAATATGTATATTTTGTCAAAAAGTGACTCTCTAGCTCTGTTGAGTGTCAACGACATTAATGCTCTTTTGCCAACGGATATGGCAAAAGACTACGAAGAGTTACCGAGAGAATGGTATCATTCACTCTTAAATGAGAGTGATTTTTCTCTTCTAGCAAGTGCTCCTAATGTAAAATTGATATTCCATTTGCCGTTGTCATTTAGTAGCAGACGACAGAATTACTGCACACGAACATCTCCAATCATTAATTCACTTTGCAAATGGATCTACACTGTTGGCTTACAAGAAGAAAATACAACATGCAGGGAAAAGATTACATCCAAAGCTACATTTAGAAAAATTATTTGTTTAGATCATTGTGTTGGTGTGTTAAGAAACATTACCTGTACTGATGGTCAAAAACCTCTTCGTCGAGCTGGAGATGGACTTTTAGGTAAACCTAACTCTCATTACGAGAGAAGGATATTTAAATCAGAATGGTTACATTTGAGAGGAAAATTATGTTCAAGTATACGCAATGAAATTCCTACCCTAGCGAGCAGAGGCGTTAGCAATTTAGAAAAATATGCTTCAATGCATGAATTACACGTAAAATCAAAGTGCAAGTGTAAAAGAGGTGATGAAGGTATTAGAAGAAAAGATGAAGCCAATGAAAAGAGAAGACAATTTTACAAAACTGAAAGTGAGATGGCGATACGAAAATCATACACAGGAAAAATGCTTCAGAAACGTAAAATTGTTACTGAACTACTTAATTTAGGTATAAATAAAACGGCAGAACTGCAAAGAAAGACTATCTTAAAATTACTGGAAATAGTATAATTTCTTTAATAAATATTAAGTAACATCTTGGTATTTTATTTCCTAACACAAAAACAATTTTGAATGGGATTATCCTTGAAATTTTATTTAGAATAGTCCAGTCCAAGCTAGGCTGTATAATGTGTAACAGAGAATTGACCCCATTTAATTTGTATTGAATTTTTTTCCAAGTTTGACCTCTTTGGCGTTCTGCTAGCGTGTCAATTATTGTGGTGTCTGCTTGGCTTAGCGTGTCTGTGCATACCTCTCTGGCGTTCTGCTAGCGTGTCAATTGTGGTGTCTGCTTGGCTTAGCGTGTCTGTGCATACCTCTCTGGTGTTCTGTTACCGCATCAGTGATGGTGTTTGGTTGGCTTAGTGTGTCTCTGTACATCTTTACGCCATTCTGTTAGCGTCTCAGTGATGGAGACTGCCTACCTATCCTTATCTAGGTAAGCGTATTTAGCGTATTTTGTAAGTAGAAGTTCGAAATTTTTGTATTAGATTCGTTAGTTGCAAGTCTAGATAACAATATTTTTAACTTTGACCGTGCTAATGCCGCATGTGTAAAATAATCAATTAGTGCGGATAACTGTATTGGTAGATAAATTTAGCCAATTCGTAAGGACTCATTTAGTCTAGTGGCACATCTTTGAGAGTTCAGCTTTTTGTTTTTAAGTATAATTTACTCTTAAATTTAAATGACTTTTCTTTTCTAGCAGTTTCCATTTGTGCCCTGTATTTTTTTCTAAAAGTATACATGTTTATCATTTCTACATCTCCGACTACATCTATGTTAGAGGAGAACACAAAAAAAAACAGAATTTTTAAACAAACAAAATGTCATATTTTTTGTAGTTTTTTCCCGTTATTGTTGATGTTTTTGCAAGTTTGATGGTACGCCTTTTACTACGGGTAACGTTGCTCCTGTTACAAACGCGTGTTCTTTTTAATTAAACAACTATTAAACAATTAATCAAACAAACGTGCGATTTAAAGTCATTGCACTCCATGCGACAATAGCGTCAATCCGATGAGTCTGCATTTGGACTATAACCGACCTGATTTGACCCCCCTGCGACAATAACATCAATCCAATGAGTCAGCATTTGGACTATAACCGATCTGATTCGAAAACTGCAGAATTGTGAATATTATTTATTTTTTTCAATGTAATTAATTTTTATTAATTATTATTTCAATCTGATAACATTGTAATCGTTAGAAACGAAAGGTATAAAATTTAATCTCTCGCATTTCAGATATTTTAAATAAATAATTATTTAAAAAAAACGGCCTTGACGGCAGTAACTATTAGGGCCGTAGTCCTAATGTATTTTTTCGTAGGATTTCATTGTGGACATTCGTGTGTTTTACGCTTTAACGAAAAAGAAATGTTTCCATTTTTCATTGTTTCGAACTGTCGGAGATTTTTGTTAGTGTAGTTAATTGTGTATAATTAAGGTAAGTTTTTGAGCATTTTTTTTGGTTGAACAGCTTAATTTTTTTAATATGAGTGATATGATGCTTTTTTACGTAGTATCTTTGGTACACCATCAACACTATTTTTTCATGTTTCCAGTAGAAACGTCTCCTAAAATATGCTGTCGTCGATTTGCTTTTCTTAAATTATGATAAATATCCACAATTTTTATGCCTTCACCACTTTTCTATGTCCACTATTCTTTTGTCATCACCATAAATTTATGTTGGTATTACATTTCACCTATTTTAATTGAAATGTATGAAAAATATTACTACTTGTATATATACGAGGTTGATCAAAAATTACTAGTGAACATTATAAAATAAAAGATTTTAGAAATCCAGATTTGAATTTTCGTGTGAATTACTGTAATGTTTGAAACAATTAGTAATTGTATATATACGGGGGTTGATCAAAAATTACTTATAGACGAAATAATTAAAGATCTTTGTAGAAAAGGGGAAATTTGACTAGTTTATTTTAAAGAACAATAATGGGTAGCCACGTGTCGAGCAGTGGACGGTGGGTTTGTGTATTTGACGCCTCATACACCAAAATTGAACCGATAACAGTGAAGATACGATCTAATAGCCTTTTGGCAGTCACAGTAGAGTGTAACAGCAATGTTTGGTATACTGTTATTTCGTAATCTTTTGAGCATATTGTCTCAGTATGTGGCCTAGGTATGACGTTTTTCTAACTTTCACTGTATTGAAAATTTCCTTGCCTATTGTATGCAGCACTTCCTTTTGAGTTGACAGACCAAGACTTGACGGCAGTGGCACAGGAGAAGATTTGACGTTTTTGGCAATGCCAAATATTTCATTTTGTTTGAGAAAAGAAGATTTGACGTTGACCAATCACGAAGAAGAATATGGCTCAATACAATGAAGAAGAATTGGCTGCTGCGGAATGCGAAAATATTTATTCAGTAATTTTTGATAAAAATGATATGAATATTCAGAATAATAGTGCAGACTGAAGGAGTGTCTTTTTTTTACGATGACAGATAGGTGTTGGATGGATTGGACATAGTCAAAGAATATAATGTGTTTGTTTTGTTGGTTGGTTTTTTAGATGTACCTGATGGCGTTCGATCGTCATGAACAGGTTGTAGCCGACAAGGAATATGAGAAGGCGAATTTATCTAATTGTCAGATGGAGAAGTGTGTGTGTGTGTACGCTTGTGTGTGTGTGCGCGCGCGTTTGTGTGTGCATGTAAACGAATTCGAATGTTTGTTTTGTTGCACTACCGTTGCGTTGTATTTGATAAAATTCATGAGAGAGGGATGGTTTGGACATATCAAAAGAATGATTCTATTACGTCGTGTACGTTATCAGCGATGAGTCGTGCGTGTCTCTACGTTAAGTCGCTTAGTCGTTACATACCTAATGTTCCCTTGACACTGCATCTATGTCTGAAGTGACAGATAACATTTTGGTAGATAAGAAGGAACTGTGCACGTATATTTAACAAACAACTAGAAGAATAACTGTGACAGCTGAAAAGAAGAAGAATTGATTTGACTTTCTGACTACACCCTGTACACTTTGCGATAGACGGAAATAAGAAGAAGAATTGACAGTTGGCTCCTGTTTCGCCACCGTTTTCATTTGACACACCATACGTCAAAATCGGACCAATAGCACCGGAGATATGCTGTAATGCCGTTTTGGCAATGCCGCCATCTTTGTTTTTGTCTCACCTTCTTCGTTACCCCCTCCCCGTTCCCACGAGCCCTCTTACGTCAAAATCGGACCAATAGCACCGGAGATATGCTGTAATGCCCTTTTGGCACTATTTTTATGTCTCACGTGACAGACAACATTTTGGCAGATAAGCAAGAACTTTGTGTCATTTGACAGATAAGAAGAAGAAGATCTGTAACAATACGAAAGGACTAATAATTGATAATCGAAAAAGAAAAAAAATTGACAACCGAAAAGAAGAAGAAGAATTGACAGCATGACAAACGAAAAGAAGAAGAACAGGTGGCCATCTTGGCGGGCGGGGCTTTGTGACGTAGCTTCGTTCTCATTGGTCGGTAGGCTGGACTTTGATCTCATTGGTCCATGGGTGATGCTGCGGGTGGGCGGGGCTTCGTTCTCATTGGTCGGTGGGCGTGGCTTTGGTCGGTGGGCGTGGCTTTCTGGCGGCAACATCAAAGGATGCCGCACTTTCCCACGGTCGGCAAAATTTTCCCAGGCCAAGGTGGCCCAACCTCTGCTAACAGACTAGGGTTAACGGACAATTCTGTATTTATTCTCATTATGTAGTTGTTGTGACATTCATTGCGTAAAATTTTACATCTATCTCTACTTTGTGAAAATAATTGGTAGTCCTCATAATTCCCAGTCTGCTTAAATTTACAATGTGCTTTTTTCTTATCAATGATTAGCCTCTGTAATTCCCTGCTAAACCAAGATGGAAAGTTAGATGACTTAAAATGTTTAATCGGGACAAAATGATCAATAGCAGAGTACAAAACATTATAAAAATATTCCACACATTTGTTAATGTCACCATGATCAATATTTTGATAGTAATCATACTGTACTAAATAACTTGTGTTAATTTTCTCTACTCCCGAGTTATCGATAACTTTTCTTTAACCGAGAGTACTCTACGCTTTTTCGAAAACATCTTGACTGTTCGTTCACAGACCGAGATACAACCGAAATTGAAACTTAAAAGTCGTCAATAGACAAATAGAGGACAACATCTGTGTGAAAACAGTTAAGGCACACCGCCCGAACGATAAAAGCGTGTACTCAACTTTCTGCATATCGGATTGAAATTTGAACCACCAAATTTTTGCTAAATTGGAGCCACAAAATGAATCACTCACTAATCACTTTTTATCAAGTTACACCTACGCAACAGCTTTTTCAGTTATTCCCTGTGTTTCAATTAAGTGTTATCTTTAATTCTTAAAATTCTCATGGTTTAGTTATCTTAGTTATTGCCAAACGCAAATGGTTATCAGTTGTTTCTTGAAAAGTGAGGTCATCGAATATTGAAAAGTTATCGTTATAAAGAGAGAACGATATCGGTATAGAGAAAGAATTAATACATTGTCCTTATGACGAACCAAACAATGTTTAGTATTTTGATCGTTATAGAGGAATTATCGTTATAAAGAGAGACCACTGTAGTGACAAAAATTTCTGCTGGATCTTGTAGAGGGGGCTATAAACTTTGATTTGGTCACTTTCTGACTTTCATAATAATGGATTTTAACCGAGTTATTAAGCCTTGAAAATGCCTATTTTCGCATTTTTCAAATTTTAAATCGCGTATAACTCGACAACAATCAATTTTAGAGAAAAATCACAAAATACCTTTTTTTGCTCAGACTAACCCAAATGATCTAAAAAAAATTGTTCGAAGTGAAAAAATTATTTTTGTGAATTTGTCTAAAAAAATTGTTTAAACAATTTATCGATCAAGGTACTGCCTGGCACCCAGTAGATTTGTTATAAGGACCTTTTTTTGAGTAAGTTTGTGCAAAAAATTCGAATCGGAGTAATTTACCTAACGGGGGCGACGATACAGCCTAGACTAATTTGAACATATTCAGTAACATTTAATTCCTAGAATCGGCTGTTTGTGTGAATCAGAATCAACTTTTACTAAATGGCATTGGGAAGAGTATACTTTTCCTAGTTGGAGTCTACTTTTACTAGTAAATGTTGAATATAGATCTTCATTTTATATTTATAATCAACTTTTACTGAAACCAGCCGTTAGAGTCGACTCCAACTAGTTGGAGTCAACTCCAACTGGATAATCAACTTGAACTGTAACATATATACACACAACTTATAATATTAAAAAAAAATTGGCCATAATATATCGACAATGATTTAATGCCAACTAATGTTGTCTCTTGCCCCACTGTGCGTCGTATGAAAAAATTCCGACTACATAAATATCTAAAAAAGGAGTTAAATTGGTTAAAGAATAAAATATGGGCGCATATTGGTTAAAGAATAAAAGTATAGATTTTAATGATGCTATATTAAATATTTAAAGTACTGGATAGAGTGCGCAAACATGAGTTATATCGGATGTTATTTTATTATTTTTTAGCTATTGAAATTTTATTTTTCTATGATTAAACGCATGCTAAAAGCGTTTTATTTTTTTGGCTTTAAAATTGCCAAATACTCATTTTCTTTTGCAACTCTGTATGCTGTCCCTTAAAGTATTACATAATATGACATGTGTGGGTATAGTTGAACTCAGATAATACAGTACGTAAATCGTTCAGCTGGACATAGGGAACATACACTGTATATTTTTAGATACATAAATACATACATTGTATTATATTGAGATAATTGTGGCAACTGAGTTCTCTCGATTACAATATGGTTGTTGGCATTAAGGGGCATTAACCTCAAAATTGACAACTCATTTCTCATGACACAAATAAACGTCAAAATATGACAATGTAGTATGTAGCTAAATATTTTTGACCTAACGGAATGGGAATACTGTTTAGTTTTCAAAAAAAAAATATTTTAAAAATTAAACTTATGAACTCATTAATCATAAACTTTGTTTTTGATTTATTTATGGACAGCCTTGCTTCAAAACTGACTCTTCTATTCGTTCTAACAGCTCTATTGCACCAAAAACTCGTACTCGAACAGAAGCTTCAACGCTTCAACTAACATAGGTTAGCGCAGTTGCCACAATTCTCTCAATGTATATTCCCTATGTCCAGCTGAACGATTTACGTACTGTATGTAAGTTTTTGCAATATAAAACTGCATCTTTTTTATAATAACGTCAGGTCTTATTAGGTAGTGGAGGTAATTTTTTTGCAAAACAAGTAGAAAATTGATATGCAGAATAATCTATCCAAGCATTGCCTTAATCGACTCGTATACAGTGATGAGCGCGCTAATAACCGACAAAATAACGCAAAAGATGGAAAACATAATAAATTGTGAAACAAAAAGAGATGAAATGAGCAGATTTGGAAATTATCGATATAAACGTATAAATTAACATTAATTGATGGATTCGACCGTTACTTGATGGAAGTTCATTTTATCTAACAATAAAACACGAAAACGTTTGTTTTCTATACTTCCACAAAATTTATTATAACTAAGTGACTACAGCTGTTTCGGCGGAGTGCCTTTCTCAAGTGATATAGTTTACAATGTGTTTGCCTTTTTAAGTCGTCAACTGAAGAGGTTGAGGAGTGGGGAGCTGTTTGTCTCGAGTTGGTCATTCAGAATTATATCTGTATTTTTCAGTTTATTAATTTCCATAGATTCTAAAAAAGATAGCTTAAGGCCTTTATTTTGAATATGTAGAATTTGAAACTCTTCATTGAAAGAATGATTATGATCTAGAAGGTGAAGTGCGTATGTAGAAGTGTCTGTTTTTCTATTGTTGAATGCCCTTTTGTGTTCTGCTATCCGTTTGTCAAAAGTTCTGCCAGTTTGACCGATGTACGTTTTCGGACAGTCACCACAAGTTAGTTTGTACACACCACTCTGTAGTTGCTTTCTCTTTCGACTTTTATTGTTCTTAATATATTTGCTTAAGTTGTTGTTAGTTCTGAAAGCTGGTGTTATTCCTTTCTTTTTTATGTATCTGGCTATTTTTGTTGTTATCTTGCCAGTATATGTGAGAGAGCAGAAGGTACTGGGTTCTTTCTGTGGTGGTGGATACACTAATTTCACTATTTCAGAAATACCTTAATATTATGAACCCACAACCTCCTAAATTATACTCTTTTATTAAACTACACAAACCTGACCACCCAATAAGACCTGTAGTTTCTTTTTATACAGCTCCGTCATATAAACTTTCAAAAAAACTGTCAGATATTATTACAGAATACACTAAATTTTCACCTAAATTCACCGTAAAAAATACACTAGAACTAGTTAATAAAATACAACATTTTCAATTGCCCAACAACTCCAGACTAATTTCATTTGACGTAAAAAATCTTTTTCCTAGTGTTCCTCCTACAGAAACTTTTGTTTTAGTTAAGAATCTTTTAGACCATAATAGTACAAATCCGATCATTGCATCTGAAATTTTACACCTTCTTGAAATTTGCATAAATCAAGACTATTTTGAATTCAATAATCAAATATACACAAACAACAGTGCAGGACTTATTATGGGTAATCCTCTAAGCCCATTGCTATCAGATATATTTATGAACCAACTTGAAACAACAATTTCTAAACATCCCGTATTTAAACAGTTCTTATATTGGTGGAGATACGTGGATGATATACTAGTATGCTTTACAGGAACTAACAGACAACTTGACCAATTCCTATCATATATTAATTCACTTCATAATAATATTGAGTTTACAATAGAAACAGAACAGAATAACTCCATAAACTTTCTAGATGTAACGATTTCCAGACTACACAACAAACATGAGTTCTCCGTATATCATAAACCTACCCATACTGACACAACTATACACAATTCATCATCCCATCCTACACAACACAAATTAGCAGCCTACCATAGCATGATACATAGACTGACAGAAATTCCCATGACAAAAAATAACTTCGAGATAGAACTAAACATCATTAAACAAATAGCAGTAAACAACGGCTATAACGAACAAACAGTTAACAAAATTTTAAACCAAAAACTCCATAAGAAAGCCCTGAAATTAGTGTATCCACCACCACAGAAAGAACCCAGTACCTTCTGCTCTCTCACATATACTGGCAAGATAACAACAAAAATAGCCAGATACATAAAAAAGAAAGGAATAACACCAGCTTTCAGAACTAACAACAACTTAAGCAAATATATTAAGAACAATAAAAGTCGAAAGAGAAAGCAACTACAGAGTGGTGTGTACAAACTAACTTGTGGTGACTGTCCGAAAACGTACATCGGTCAAACTGGCAGAACTTTTGACAAACGGATAGCAGAACACAAAAGGGCATTCAACAATAGAAAAACAGACACTTCTACATACGCACTTCACCTTCTAGATCATAATCATTCTTTCAATGAAGAGTTTCAAATTCTACATATTCAAAATAAAGGCCTTAAGCTATCTTTTTTAGAATCTATAGAAATTAATAAACTGAAAAATACAGATATAATTCTGAATGACCAACTCGAGACAAACAGCTCCCCACTCCTCAACCTCTTCAGTTGAAGACTTAAAAAGGCAAACACATTGTAAACTATATCACTTGAGAAAGGCACTCCGCCGAAACAGCTGTAGTCACTTAGTTATAATAAATTTTGTGGAAGTATAGAAAACAAACGTTTTCGTGTTTTATTGTTAAATTAACATTACCTTACATAGTTTCCCACCTGTAGACGTCTGTGACAGGCGTATTTTATAAAATTCTTCTGTCAGAGTGACAGTTGTTATACTCCTCCGATACGTCTAATGGTGGGAAACTATGTAGTGTAATGTTAATTTATACGTTTATATCGATAATTTTCACCTCTACTAGTTTCATCTCTTTTTACTTGTACAATGTTTCCCATCTTTTGCGTTATTTTGCCGGTTATTAGCGCGCTCATCACTGTCTAATAAAGTAAATTGTTTATGGAGAATTGTGCTTAATTCTACTTAATTCCCAAATAAGTTCTAACAATTAAATGATGCAGTATTATGATAGAATTAGTTTTGTTTCAGTGTTTAAGTTTTCATTTTTGCATTTCAGTGTCCAAGTGAATGGTTCCATTATCCTTGTGTTGGCATAACAGCTCCGCCTAAAGGAAAGTGGTATTGTCCTCAGTGTACTGCATCAATGAAACGAAGAGGTGGAAGAAAGAACTAATTTTTTTCGCTACCAGTACCTAGACAGATGCGTTTAATTAGATATTAGTTGATTAAGAAACCTGACATATTAGAACAATATTTGTAATTCGTATATTACAAACATTTAACGTGTGTCAAATTATCATCAATAAGTAAATTGGTTTAAGCATAGTTGGTTTTTCCCTAATGTAATAAATTGTAAAAATCCGACTTGCATCAATAAAGCATTTTTCGAAGAAATTTATACATAAAAATATGTTAATGTTCCTTTATCCTTTCCTTTCTTGTCCCAATGTTACTTTATGTAATGATCAATACTATGAGAAGCCGCATAGATCAGAGGATCAGATTTAAATTTTTGAAATTTTTTGGATTTTTGGGGACAAGAACGAAAAACAGACCCCAAATGTAAAGGGCCGTAAAACCCACACCCTTGTACCAAAATGGATGGTTGACATATGGATTAATGGGTCTTTTCCTAAACTTTAAGATGGGATTTGGCCCATTTTTCAATTCGGTCAGGTTGACAGAATCGAAAACTTCGCTTAATATAGTGTCGCATGTACGGGGAGTGTGCGCCACTGGCAAGAACTGCCGTTCTCCGGGATGTCTTGTTTTAACCTATCTGGTCTGTATCTTCTTTAAGTGCCCTGTCCGTTGCGAACGTTGGCTATTAATATGGCAATTCTGATCTTGCTTACGACACTTCTGAATAGTTCGACCGATGTGAGCCCAAACCATTTACGTAGATTTTGGAGCCACGAGTGTCTTCTCCTACCTGGTCCCCGCTTACTCTATTTTCCCCTGGACAATCAAATGCAGTAGACGGTACTTATCGTCTCAATATGTGGCCTAGATATAAGTATTTTTTGTTTAATTGTGCTCACGATTCTCTTTTCCGATTCGGTGGATTACTTCTATGTTGGTGACATGTTCGGTCCAGGATATACAAAGAATGCGTCAGTACATCCACATTTCGAATGTTTCTAGTTTTTTCGTGAGCGTCTCTATCAGCGTCCAGGCCTCTACACCATATAGTAAGATCGGAAAAATGTAGCCTTTAACTAGACGTAGTTTTAGGATAAGAGACAAATCCTTGCTTGTGAGGAGCTTTTTCAAATTGTTAAATGCTGCTCTAGCTCGTTCTATTCTCGCCTTAATTTCTGTGTCCTGTTCCCATTTTGCATTTTCGTTGGTGCCAAGGTATACAGTTGAGTCCACGAGTCTTTACCCGTGCGTAATCATTTAAAGCATACGAAATAAGTCGATGATAAGTCGGAAATTGAAATTTACTAAACGCAACAGCAAGTGACAGTAAGTAGCTACTGCTCCTATTACGGGTACGGGTTAAAATTTGAGCTATCAAATATGTGTTTTATTTCGCCAGGTATTAATGACGACCGGGTAAAGACTCGTGGACTCAACTGTATACAAGATTCTACATGGTCAATTAGCATGATACAATAACCCAAGATACGATACGTATCGTTCCTAATTTCGTTCAGGTCGCGCATGACGTCACGTTGTGAGTAGATCCTTTAAATTTCGAATGCATTGCCATTATGATTTGGGGATTTTAGCTTTTAATGTAGGTTTTTTTTAAAGACAATCGTAATAAAAGTCCATTTGATGTTTAACAGTTTTAATTAATAAAATAGATAACTAAATTATTGATACTATTAAATTGACGAAATGTAAAAGTGTGTAATTGCGACCAAAATCTTACGTGTTCTTATTCTTACAAAAAACGAAATGTATTTATAGATAATTTGCGTCTAATCAATATAATACCCGTCTTAATTCGTCTTTTCTAAGTATTATCCCTAAGAGCGCGTCTGTCGTCGCTGTGATGTTATAATCGACTGAATGTATTCGTTCTCTTTCCCTACGCTAAAACCAACCCTCTTAGGCTAATCTCCTTTTTCCTGTGAAACAACCCAATTAAAATTGGTTCAAAGCATATACCGACATCTTCCAATAACCCAAAACTACAAAAATTAGTCAAACTAGCTACTTCGCTACTTGTTGATCTTAACGATCGAAAATAAACACAACGATTAGATACGCCCACATAGCTGCCTTAAGGGACGGCCGTTCGTTTCGTATTTCTACTAATAATCAAGGAAAAATGATATACAGGGAAATTTAAAATATAAGGTAAACTATTTACAATCCTACATTCGGTCATCCTGTTCGAATTCGACTCGAATTCCGTTTAGTTACCTGTCCGCGACTTCATGTACTCTGCACACGTTGAAGTGCTTTGAAGTCCACCATGGTATCCAGATTTCTTTACCTCGTAACTGTCATTTGGATTCACTTGTACTACCACGTACGGTCCTAAATATTTCTTCTGCAGTTTGAGTCCACCAAACTGTGTTCTCTTGATTGCCACTAAGTTCTCCTTTTTGTACATTCTCGGCCTTTTTCTTCGTAGATCATATCTGCGTCTATTTTCCTCTTGAATTTTGACTAACTGACGTCGACTCTCGTATCTTCATCAAATTGTTTAATTATCTCCTGTTCTATGATCTCCTTCATCCTCAGATCTTCTTTGTTCTTCATCTTCGTTCCGAACAGTACTTCGAACGGCATCGACTTTATGCTTCTTTGTTCGCAATAGTCTTCGAATTCCTTCGCCGTAAATACGGTACCTCTGTCAGATATTATACGGAGCGGATTTCCGAAATCCTTTTGATGTCTCTTCACGCATTCTATAACGTCTTTTTTGCTTCTAAGTATACATTTAACGCAATTCCCTATGCTCGATTTTTTCTCTAAGATTTGGAATGTAACATCCTCTTCGAATCAAATCTTGTGTTTTTGTTAAAGCAAAATGTCCTACCTCGTGTAAGCTTCTAATTACTTCTGTTTGCATTCCTTTCGGAATGACTAACACTTCCTTGCCGTCTTCGTATTTAAAAGGAATATTGTTTTTTATAAAGAAGTCCTCGTATGTTTCCGTCGTCTTTGTCTTGTCGGGTTCGTAACTTTTGACTACTCCCTCTATATCCATCTTTATTTTTTTTATCTTCTGTATGGTTCAGCTGAAAATGATTAGACTGTCGTCTCGCTAATTATTGTAATCCTCCTTATAAAAGTATCTACTCTTTTTTTTTTTGATAAAATTATTCCGTCTTCGGTTATTGTAACTTCCGCTTGTCTCAGTATATTGTTTCCGAGAATAATTTCAACGTCTAGCTCCTTTTGGAATAACATGAAATAAAATATTAAAATCCTCTCCTTGAATTTCTACCATTTTATTAAATGAACCTAAAGTTTTAACTCTCGTACCTCCTAATCCACTTAAATCTAATATGTTTTGTGAAAGAATCACGTCATCAAAATATTTTTCAAAAATATCTTCTCGTACTGAACTAATGTCACTTCCTGTATCCAATAATGCACATATTGATAATTTTCCAACCTTCAATGTTACCGAGTTTTTATACCCCAAGTTAACAACATTTACATGTCCAGAAGTTGATGGTTCTTCTTCTTTCTCATTGCATCGAAAAGACCTGTGTCCAAACTGATGGCATCTAAAACATTTTACTCCCTTGGCTTTGTCAGGACAATCCGTCGATCTGTGTCCCTCAATTCCACAATTGAAACATTTTTCTTCCTTTTTATTCCTACTTTGAGGCGCTCTTCTTTCGTCTTACTTCCTCTTTCGTCCACGTCTTTTTATGCGTCTCGGTTTTAACTAATTTTTGCGTCGTCTGTTTTTTAATCAACTCGTACAGTTTAATCTTCTCTTTAAAATCATTGAAATTTTTGGCACCATAAAGTATTACTTTATTAGCCGGGTCGTCCATAATTCCCTCAATTATATACTGCATTATGACTTCATTTTCGATGTTTCCTCTGCTACCGATTTCTCTCATTTTTAGTACATACTCCTGTACGCTTTCACCTTGTTTCTTCTTTCTATTCATCAGCATTTTGTGTATTTCGGCACTACTTATTTTGTTCTCAAACTCTGTTGTCAGTCTCTTCTTCAAGAGCTTCCAGCTATTAACTCCTTTCTCTGACTGTATATACAGTTTAGCTATTCCTTTTAGAGATCGTTTAGCAAAAATTAGCATTTGCAAATCAATCCATCCATCAAATTGGAAATTTCTTCAAAATCAGTGATCCATTTTCCTATGGGATAATCGTCTTTTCCGTCGAAATGTCTTATACTGTCCTCTACGTCTCTAAAAGTTAAGGCAAATGAATCATTCAGTCTACCTCTCGTCATTTTGTTTGATTTTGATCTATTCCTCGTAAATAAATCCGTCGTCCTTTCATCATCCATATCGTCGTCGGTAACGTCTTTACCTTCTTCCTCGTGATAAGCGTCTTTATCACTATTTGCGTCGTTATCTTCATTATAGCGATCGTCTTCGGTAACGTCTTTACCGTTTTCCTTGTGATAAACGTCTTTATCACCGTCATCATCGCTAGCGTCTTCGTCTTCATCGTCATTCTCGTCTTCAAGATTGAAGTCGTTCAAAAATGAACAAATACGTTCAATCACGTCGTCTTCTGAACCAGTGTAGTTCAGATCTAAAACACTGTAAACTGCTACTAAGTCCGCCATGCTTAGTTTGTTTTTAATGTCGTCTATGTTTGTGGAATATTCCTGGGATTCTTTATCCCACGCAAAATTTGTAAAATTCCGCAAATTCTTCCTAGTTTGTCGCGGCAACCCTTTATCCCCGTACGCGACAACATGCAACGCCTTAACAGCACTTAATGCCGAATTTTTAAGGTTTAAACTAATTTTTGGAAAATCGTTAAGAGTTTGTTTAGACTGCATTTTAAAAAGGTATATAAAAAAAATTAAAAAAAATAAAAATAAAAAGATAGATTATCTTTTAAGTAAAAAGTTAGATTATTTTTTCCCGTGTGCAAATTGTATTATTGTGAACTGTAGAATTGTAGTCGCTTTTACTCCAAAATTATTTACTACAAATGCTAACAAAGTTATGATTTATTAAAATAAATGAACAAAAAAAAAACAATGAAAAACAAAAAAAAAGTTAATCGTTAAATGATTTATGATAGTTCTTTCGCAACATTCACTGTTTATCGTCAAAGTTCCAGTTCACAGCTCCTCGAAAAAAATAATCTTTGGTCAGATTTCTAATTTCCAGACACAAGACCAAAGTGTCTTGAATACTTTTAAAATATTGGAACAAACACACCTGATTTCTCCTTGGTAATACTGCTTGCTATGATTGCGTCTCGTCGTCGTCACTGCCCAAACAGCCGTCGTATTTGCCTAACAGCGTCGTCTACACTGTACTAGCCTGCTACTCCACCAATACAACCATGCACCAACAGTTCACAAAGTCCGGAATTCACCAATAGTTTAAAAAAAGTCCGAAAATCACCAACAGTTTCCACGTTTCCCGAACAGTCATAAACAGTTTCCAAAAATTACGTCACGTCACCTGAGCCGATTTTTAATTACACGTCACTTTACGGTATTTCGCGAACTTTACGACGAAATTGTCTTTCTTAGATCCGCGATTGAGCCCCAAATGTAGGTTTTCTTTAAAGACAATCGTAATAAAAGTCCGTTTGATGTTTAACAGTTTTAATTAATAAAATAGATAACTAAATTATTGATACTATTAAATTGACGAAATGTAAAAGTGTGTAATTGCGACCAAAATCTTACGTGTTCTTATTCTTACAAAAAACGAAATGTATTTATAGATAATTTGCGTCTAATCAATATAATACCCGTCTTAATTCGTCTTTTCTAAGTATCTCCCTAAGAGCGCGTCTGTCGTCGCTGTGATGTTATAATCGACTGAATGTATTCGTTCTCTTTCCCTACGCTAAAACCAACCCTCTTAGGCTAATCTCCTTTTTCCTGTGAAACAACCCAATTAAAATTGGTTCAAAGCATATACCGACATCTTCCAATAACCCAAAACTACAAAAATTAGTCAAACTAGCTACTTCGCTACTTGTTGATACTAGCTACTTCGCTACAGCTGCCCTAAGGGACGGCCGTTCGTTTCGTATTTCTACTAATAATGAAGGAAAAATGATATACAGGGAAATTTAAAATATAAGGTAAACTATTTACAATCCTACATTAATATCAGTTGTGAAACTTTCTAGAAGTGCTGTTTTCTTTAGTATGATTAAAAATAATTATTGATAACATATTCTAATAATAAAAATCAATCAGAAACATGATTTTTTTATTATTAGGCAACATACGTCTAATTATACAGTGTGAAAGGCATTCAAGGAATAAAATTATTAATCAATGAATAAAAAACGCTGATCGTCGATTTTTAAATAAATATCTGCACTTTTTAAAAACAAATTTAAATTTACAGGGTGATTGATAAAGTCAAACAGAGTCCATAACCTTTATTTTTAATAAAACACCCTGTATATTTTTATATTTTTAAAAGCTGCTTAACAACCTGATTTCAACTAACTATAACATGTAGGGTGAATTATGAACAATACAGGATGAAATTTTGAAATTATTAACTATAGAATCCACTTATGGAATAAAAGTGTTTGTGTCCTTATTTTAAAAAACTATAAAAAACAGGTCAACTTTTAAATTTCAATGGGCGCTTTACAAACATAGATTAAAATTTACAGGGTGATTTACGCAAGTACAGCATAGTCCATGATCTTTAGTTTTAATGGATCACCCTGTATATTTTTATGTGCTTAGAAACTGCTTTATAACTTCATCTCAAAAAATGTATTATTAAGGTTCATTATGAATAATACAAGGTGAATTTTTTAAATTAATCATAAATTTCGTCAAGACATTAAAAATACAAAACCAAAAAAAATAAATATTATTTATTCTTAGTTTAAAAAATGTATGTTTTTATTTAGCTAATTTTAAAAATACTATTATTTAAAGTATGATAAATTATTAGATAATTTCAAAATTTTGTGTAGGTACCTATTTAATTTCTTGACGAAAATTTAACCCATATAATTTTAAAATTTCACCTTGTATTATTCATAATAGGCCCTAGACAATACACTTTTTTGTGATGAAGTTATTTAGCAAATTCCAAAAACATAAAAATATACAGGGTGTTTCATTACAATTAAAGATCATGGACTATGATAGACTTGTGTGGATCACGCCTTATACTTTAATTAATGTTTAAAGAGAACATATCTAAATTTAAAAGTGGTCGTATCCTAGCGTTTTTTATAATTTTCTAAAATAAGGACACAAACAATTTTATTCCATAAGTGGTTTCCATACACTGTAATTTCAAAATTTCACCCTGATTATTCATAGCCCATCATATATGATATGGGTGGTTAAAATCAAGTTGTTAAGCAGCTTTTAAAAATATATAGTGTGTTCCATTAAAAATAAAGCTTATGAACTATACTAGGCTTGCGTGAATCACCCTGTTTAAATTTAAATTTAGGTTTAAAAAGCGTACATTTATATATAAAAATGAACGGGTCTCGGCGTTTTTTAAAACTTTTTAAAACAAGGACAGAAATAATTTTATTCCATAAGTGCCTTCCACCCTATATATAATACATGTATTATACACCCTGTATAATACATGTACCTACTGACGATGAAATAAAGGTAACAATAAAATTGTAATGTGTTAAAAGATAAAAAAAGTTAAAGCTGCGATAGTCATGAAGCCCATCAGTTATATTTTTTTATTACTTAAGGTCTCTTATTCATTAATTATATTTATAATCACACCTCCTAAGGACTACTCAAATCTAACTATGAATATAATATTTTTGATAAAAGTGTAACAAATTATAAGTAAAATTCACCTTAAACACAAAAATAAACAGTGTTTACTATTCGCGGTGTGCAAGTACTTGGAAGGGAAACAAGAAACGACCGTGCGCGAGTCGCGGAGAAATATTGCAACTATCTTAAATAATTCATATTGTCAATTGAAATTGTCAAATTGACGTATATTTTATACCTTCTGTCATTAAAGCAGAAAAATTATATATTGCTCCACAATATTGATCTGATATGCAATTATTATATAAAGGTAAATTTAATTAATTGTATTTTGCTTGCAGTACTGCATTTTAATAACTAATTTTATTTACTTACAATTCTTTACGTTTTCTGTACATAACCTGAATCTTATTTTTTCTTATTATTTTTTTGGACTATGGCCTTGACAATTATCCAGTAACCAGGACTAATATAATTGGCCAATATAATTAAAAGTGCGAATAAAAGTACGGAGCGTAGAAATAGGGGTCGCTTTGCCGAACTCGCACGGTCCCAATACGACAACACTGAATATAATGCTGTTCTACTCACAGAGTGACGTAGCTACGTAGGCCCCGCCCACCTGCTCCATGTCATATCTTCTGTTATTGTATCATGGTCAATTAGTATGTTGTTTAACTGTCGAGCAGGTAGTTGCCTTTGCTTATCAGCATCCATTTTGTCTTCTTGAAGTTGAGGCTCGGGCCGTATTCATTACTAACTGAATTAACCCTTTCCATTACCTGTTGTAATTCATCTATGCTACTGGCAATGATCACCGTGTCATCGGCATATCTTATATTGTTCGTTAACTCACCGTTTATTTTTATGTCCTCACTTAGATTTTCCATACATTTTTTAAATATTTCCTCGGAATAAATAATGAATAGGACTGGGGATAAGATACACCCCTGACGGACACCTCTGTTGATTGCACACTACATTTGCAGTAAGTTAGATGCCAATTTTTGCTCTTGCTGTTTGACCCCAGTATAGGTTTGCCACAATCCGAATATCTGTATCTATAGCTTATTTGATCGAATGTATCATGAAGTTTGCACATTAATTTATATGAATTACTTTTTAATCATTCTCTTTGCCTTTATTACTGTGCAGGGTCTTCTTTCATGTATTGTAATATTTCATTTATATAATTCATAAATTTATTAGGATATATGTAATAAAAATTGCTGCAAATTGATACTATTGTTTAATGTTTTTTATATAAAAACCAGTTATATAAATAATATAAACCATATTAACGTTGGAACAGTATTAACAAATCATAAACCACTTTAGAGATTTTTTATAATTTCATTGCGTATTTTTATACAAAATAAAACTATAATGAAAGTTAACTTTCATATAGTAAACAACACACCTTCTAAACAGTATACTATACATTTATCTTGGCATGATCGCACTAAAGTCGTACAGATATTTCAGTAGACCGTTTTTAATTCGCTGTTGTTGGATATGTTTTCAGTCGAGTTATTATTGTCTACTTTTACGATGTCTTCCTGTGATAGTTTTGAATGCGAGTGATAAAACTGGGCTTTGAGTTTCTTAATGATAAATAATAACAACAAAGGGAACGGTGTTAAAACTGCTACTGAGACTGGAGCCACTAAAAAATACATAAAACAATTACACATAAATTACTATTAAAGCCACGAATTATTAAAAATATATCGTTGCGGATCACGTAAATCTCATACAGTAAATGATTTCTATTAGATGTTCTAATCTTAAGAAAATTAACATTACTATTTAATTTACACTGACTTGATATTACTTCCATAACGCCTAACAAATACCTATGCCAATGAGACCAAGACCTAAAAAAATTGGGTTTCGATTTGGACAAATAATAGCCGAATACAGTGTATCATTAGTTAAATCTTGGTATGCTGCTAGAAATTTCGTTACATCCAAATGTGTAAATAAATATTGTTAAACACTAATAAGTTCGCTTAGAAATCATAGAGACTAGAACAAGTAGTATTCCACAATGTTGCCAATTCAATTATTTTCAAAAGTTTTTAAGTATATAAAAATCCTACAAAATAAACTAAAGTACTAATAACCTAACGACTACAGAAAGAGAGACTCTCTTCTGGTGGAGGCGAATTCTACGAATTCCTTGAATCGACCGTAGGACAAATAACTCAATTTTAAGAGAGCTAAAAGTTAGCCAACGACTATCCAGTAAAGTCCATCTCCAACAATTAAAATACTTTGGACATGTTATAAGAGCAAACACAGAAAACATCGGAAAGACTCATTATACAAGGAAAGGTGGAAAGCCGAAGATCGCGAGGAAGATCCCCAATAAGATGGATCGATCAAATTACAGGAATATGCATGAGTTAAAAGAAATGGCCAGAGACAGAGATCTCTTTGGAGACGGACAATACACGGTATCACGTCGACCACTACACTCCCTCCGGGTGGTCAGGATTGAAGAGAGAGATAGAAAGCGAATTTCAGTAATGCAGTTAGCGAAGCAATGATTATATTAGAAAATGAATTTAGTTAAGACTAAAATTACTTCTAATACTGCTTGGATCAAATCTTAAACCCAACAATGTTGGGATGTTGAAAATGGATATACAGGGTGAGGCATTAGTGTGACAAAGTCCAATTACTCGTTTGTCGTAAGAGATACGAAAAAAAGTTATTTACATAAAAGTTGGGGCATGGATAGGACCATAATTCAAAAATATTTTCAGATATACAGGGTCACTCGTATTGACAGGGTGATACAAACTTATGTTTTTTTTTTTTTTAATGGAATACCCTGTATATTTTTACATTTTTGGATTCTCCTCTATGTCTTCTTTCTCAAAACATAGGGTTTTGTAATTATATACGACGTAGTTTAAAAGATAATTACGTTTTATTGTTAATTTCGTAGCAACATTCATACCCTGTAGAATTGTAGTGATTTGACATCAAAGTTTCTATTTATGGTCAAACGATTTTTAATACATATTAAAAATATCACAAGGAAAAAATTCCTTTACTGGCTATATACCATAATTCACAAAAAATAAAAACCTTATCTTGTAAAAGGTATATTTAAAATCCCTAAAAAGGGCTGTATCACAACAAAACGTTTTCGGAATCAATATTCCATCATCAGTGTTCTCACAGGTTTACATGCTTTAAGCCACCAAAATGTACGGGTAAAAACCCTTAAATTGATTTTAAACAGTTGGGTTACATTATAATATATCCGATTTTAAAGGATGTTAAAAATATTTCCAGATTAACCCCTGGCATCACATGACATCAACCATATTGGTTGGGAAATTGTAGGTAGAACCTTACATGGCAGAGTTTAGGTGACAACTGTGCAGTTTTATTTTATTAGGTGGCTGTGCAAATATTCAATCAAAAATAATTTTTCAAAAAAAAGTAGATATTAATCTAGATTGATCCTTAATTTATTAATTTTGGATGAGATATCCAAATACCTACGTAGTTAAGATTATATTATTGGTGCGTAAAATATTAATAAAAACATACAAGATTCTACCTAGTTGACTATGACAATAAATTTATTAAAACATTTGACATTATACTATTTTTATAGTTCCAGTTGCTTTGTTACCATTACTAAAATGAATTTTTCTAATGAGGAACTGATGAGAAACTGATCAAAATGGTTTTTGTGCTAGGAGAGTATAACAAAAATGTGCTACTAGCAATAAGAATTTTTCATCAGCAATTCCCTGATGGACGGAAACCAAGAAGAGACTTTTGAAAGTACACTAAAACGATTTCAACAGTCTAGGTCTAGATTATAAGAACATTCTTCCTAATATACAGACCCTTAGTTAGAGTACGGATTACATTTAATTCATTTTATTCATTTACAATAGTTTTTATTCGATCAGGTTTCTCTTATTGGTTTTCGTTTATCAGGGAATTGCTGATGAAAAATTCTTATTGCTAGTAGCACATTTTTTTATAGTCTCCTAGCACAAAAACCATTTTAATCGGTTACTTGTTAAAAAAGAATGTGTGTGTACTTTGTACGCACGTAAGAAGATATTCTTCTATTATATAGGTAATTTAAACGAAGTAAATATACTTAACAGGTTATTTGTATTTTATTTAAAAATTAAACTAACTTTCTTATAAACAACTTTCAAAAATTTTTTATTAAAACAACCAAAAATAAAAAAAAATGAATCGCCCAGGATTCGAACCCGCGTCCTTCCAATCTCGGAGCTAACGCCCTACCAACTACTCCAGAGAGGTCCTTGTAATTGACGTGTAAGTTTCGGATATAATTACACAACACGGCGACAAATAGTGTAAAAATGTTATGCCTACATAATATTTTATTATTTTACTACAGAGAAACACAAATCCAAAAACACAAGAATTATAATAAATAATACATTTACTAAAAACACTAATATATTCTTTTAATGACTTATTTGCACGGTTACAGATACATACATACCTATCTTGAAAGGTTAGCAATGAACTACATGCTGTCTGTGTGGTGCGCAGGCGCGCAGATTTATGTACAATTTTACCCTCAATCGAATCGCCGCTAAAGAAGAATATCTTCAAAAATTAATATTAGTAATTGTAACAAAGCAACTGGAACTATAAAAATAGTATAATGTCAAATGTTTTAGCAAATTTATTGTCATAGCCAACTAGGTAGAATCTTGTATGTTTTTATTCATATTTTACGCACCAACAATATTACGTAGGTATTTGGATATCTCACCAATATTAATAAATTAAGGATCAGTCTAGATTAATAACTACTTTTTTTTGAAAAATTATTTTTGATTGAATATTTGCACAGCCACCTAATAAAATTTCACGTAATTTTTGTTTCAATTAATGTTTGGATTAAAGAATCACGAATAACTCAAAAATTAAAGCACTTAGGTATAGGGAATGCTTAAGAAATAAAAAAGTACCATAAAATATCATTTCATCAGAATACTAAAATACCATCTAAGAAGTTCCATTTAAGAAAACTCAGAAAATACTCATGCCGAGTTTTGACTATATTATTAAATATAATATTAAACTTTTCGCTATATTATTAATGTTTAACAATAGTAGACTATATTAAAAATCGTTTGACCATAAATAGAAACTTTGATATCAAATCACTACAATTCTACAGGATGTAAATGTTGCTACGAAATTAACAATAAAACGTTTAATTAAAAATTATCTTTTAATATACCTCGTATAATATTACAAAAGCATCGAGGAGAATCCAAAAATGTAAAAATATACAGGGTGTTCCATTTAAAAAAACATAAGCTTGTGTCACCCTGTCAATACGGGTGACCCTGTATATCTGAAAATATTTTTTTCTACACCGTGTTAAAAATGCAATGTTTAGTACTCCATACGAGCGTTAAAAATGCTACTTTAAGGCACTAGTGCTTTAAAAAAATTTTAAGGCACTGCAGTTCGTATTAGGTCTGGATGCCGCGTATGAAAAAAAAGTTGATTAATAGCAAACTGAAAATTTGTTAATAGCTTAAGGGTGTCTAGTCGGATAAATTTTGATATATGGGAACACTGGAACAGGGGCAGTTTTAATTGTGGAACAGGTTAAAAATTTGGATCTGTCACACCACGAAAACGGCACATTTATTTTGTCCGGCAGAACAGACTTAAACTCTCCGAACAGAGATTAAACTCTCATGTAAAAATCAGACTGCTATTTATCACCTGTCATAATTCCTGTCATTTGACATATTCTACATGTTCCACTCATTAAAACGCCCATTTGGTGATAAAAAGCAGTCGTGATTTTTGCATGAGAGTTTAATCTCTGTTCGAAGAGTTTAAGTCTGTTCTGTCGGACAAAATACATGTGCCGTTTTCGTGGACTAACCGTTCCAAATTTTTAACCTGTTCCACAATTAAAACTGCCCCTGTTCCAGTATTCCCATATATCAAAGTTTGTCCGACTAGACACTCTTAAGCTATTAACAAATTTTCAGCTTGCTATTAATCAACTTTCTTTTTCATACGCGGGATCCAGACCTATATTGACCGTATAGGCAATTTTGATGTAATGTCAAAAAAATATAAAAATGGAATGTTAGTAAAAGTCAAGTAAAAGTTTTTGTAGATATTGTCCTGCAATTACGTTTGTAGAAAAAATATTGTATGATATGCGTGTTAAAAAGTACTTTTAAGGCACTCATGTGAATTGCAGAACTCGCTATCGCTCATTCTGCAAACTTTCACATGCGTGCCTTAAACGTGTACTTTTAACACTTATATCATAAATAACTATTAAATTATGGTCCTATCCGTGTCACAACTTTTATTTAAATAACTTTTTTTGTATCTCTTACGACAAACGAGTAATTGGACTTTGTTACACTAATGCCCCACCCTGTATTATAGGAGCAATTTAGAACAAATCCAACAAAGGACCCCGCAACACTCCTTATGTAAAAGTGGTCTCGGTCAAATTTAACGAAAGTTTGGTCAATAATACTTCTCGATGTGTAGATTAAAAAAGTCCATGGGACCTGGGTCTGGATAACTACACTATTCTCGAGCTACAGCCTTCTGAAATTATTGGATTCGAGTCTTTGTACGTATTCGAATCTTTGTATCACGTTAAGAATAGAAGGTTACGCTTATGGAGATCCGTGTTGCCAAACCTCTCAGACACGGGTGGCTACTCGACTGCCGATATACGATTCATTCTAATCAGTACGGCGTGGCATCGGCGAGCGTCTATCGTCCGTAAGAAATACATGGGGCTATCTCCGCAATGTTCTATTCTTAACGTGAAACGCTCATTAGGTTTACGTTAAGTGCACTAATTCACAATCAAGTGACGAAATTATTTATTATTGGAAGAAGCGGGACTCATTTTATTCATGCATATTTGCGTGTTGCATAAGAGTTGGTGGTCAAAAATAGATGCATCGTATTTTAATCTTCAGAAATCCTCCGAAAAGTGCGACATAAAATGTGCTGATACAGTGATTATCATGTTTTTATGAATGCTTCACAGTTATTCAATACCAGCAAAGCTGCAGTTCCACCTTATCTTTAGTAAACTACTGAAGAGTGGCGGATCTAAGGGGGAAGGAATGGGGAAATTCCACCCGTAAAATAATCCAGAATTAAAGAAAACCTAAAAAGTGATCCTGGTTTCGAAAACGGTAAAGACAGATATATTAATAAAAGGGATTTATTAATGTTTCTATGTAAGTTAAGACAAGGTTTGAGTGACAGTTTTCTCAGGGTTTAATATAATAATAGCAGACAATGTATTACCCAAGTAGCACAATAAAAACATTTTAGTTTTATTTAAGGTTTATAAAGGTTTTATTGTGGTAAATAAGAAGATAATGGTTTTAAAGTTACCTTGTAGATATACTACCAGAACTTTAAAACTGTTAAGCGTTTGTCACTAGTTTTAAAGTATCTAATAAGAGTACCAAATAAGACATATAATCTTAATAGATAATTTGTCTTATTGTAGTTTTAAAATGGTTTATTCTCAGTTCACTTTAAAATTAATCAGTTTTATGAAGAACTTCCAGACTGTTTGGATTTATTAGATTCTCGTTTGTGACCTTTTAGTTTTATTGCAGTTTTAAAGATTCTCCTAATATGACTAATAAAACCTATTATTAAAACTACTTGATCTCAAGACTATTATGCCAGTAAAACATATGCCTTAAAACTATTTTTTTAGTTTTCTTTAAAGTTGCTTTCTTAAAAGCAATTAGTAGGCTACATTAAAACCAAACGCTATTAACTGAACCAATCTGGTTATCGTAAACAGTAAACTAGGTTTCTTGTTAGAAACAATAAAACTAAACTCATCCCCTCTTTTTTCATGTCCAAAATGGTCGGCCATTTGTTTGAGAGTGAAACAGTGATGTAGTGTGTTATAAAAAGTGGAAGTACAGTTAGTATGGAAGAAATAAGTAGCAAGTACTTAAAATATAAACGAACTGGTCATTTTAAAAGAAAAATACAACTCACACAGCACTACGACGTCTCGATTTTAGGTTAGATTCACATTAAAACCGAGTGGCATTATTGACAGCAGCATGAAAACTAAACGGTTTTAATTCCAAGACAACCTTGCTTTTATGTAGGATATATGCTCTTGGAAAGGTACAAAATAAAATCGTTTGATCTTAACAATTCTCTGTCGGTAGACCAAATATTTTTATTTGGATTACGGCCATATTGCCTTCTGGAGATGCTGAAAGCCATGATAGATTACAATATAAGACTTACATAAAAATTATAAATAAGCGCATTAAAGACATAAATTCGGTTTATTTTAACATTAAAACATTAAAATCGTAGATACAATTATTTTTCTTTTAAATTAATATTTTTCGGATTTAAATTTTTTTATTATTTTTATTTTTTAATCGCCAAAAGTCAGAAATTTTAGGGCGCGTGAGATATTTAGACCTATTTTTGGATGTTTGATTTAAAGTTGGATGCGCAAGTGTTTTTCTACCTTGACAGACCGAAATAACCAAGTACTTTTTATTATTTTATGGTTACAAATACGTATCTACCTATCATAACACATGGAAAAATTTGTTAACCTATATGGAGTATATGGGTTTAAAAGAATCATTTAATATGGTGAATTGTCTTTAAAAGTCTCCATTTAAGAAACCTTTTTAAGTTTGCTATAAAACTGCCTGTAGTTAAAGTGTGTTTTAACATCGTTTTAAAAGCACCTTCACAGCAGCTTTAAAACCAGTTGATTAAGAAAATAAAGTTTTAAGAAGGTTTTTATTTTTGGTTTTATTGACCTCTTTCAGAGTGGGCCCTTTTGTGCTGAAAGCGGTTTTATTGCAACCTTAAGGTTTACTTAAAAACCAAATGGTTTTAATTTTAGTTTTATTCTACAGTTTTAAAGCATCTTTAAAAGACTTAATAAACCCGTTCGGTGCTACTTGGGTAGTATAACCAGTGCTGTTTTTGTAACAATATAGGTTTCGGTACGCAATGTTCCGGGGGATCTGGGGAGTGTTCATAAGGGGAGTCCGCGACGGCGAAAACTTTTTAAATTTAGCCTCAGTAAGGGCGTTTTAAAGCTATTTGGGAGTAAGGAAAAAATTCAGGAATTTGTCTATAATTTTGTTGTTTCTTTTTTGTCCCAAAAGGTAGCTGTACGGCGTACCGTCACAAAAACAGCACTGAGTATAACAGTAGAACGTGTTAGAATATCCCTATTTCAAAAGTTTGTTGTGCAAAACATTGCGCCCCAAGCAATGCCAAGGAATGCCTACTTACATAAACGCAACTGTTTTCAAGTACTTCGACAATCTTATTCAATGCACAAAGTAGACATATTTTAAAACCAAGATTAGTTGTACCACCTGATGGCTATATATATATTTGATCGATTTTTGGACCATACTTTTTTGATTCGTAGATAAATGATGCTAACATTCTTCAACATGAATTTACCAGAGATGGAAATTATTAAAGAGATTGGTTCCAAAATGGAGGAATATTCCTGGTAGACAGAGCATATCGAGATTGTATACCATGTTTACATCGAACATAAAATGCTAGAGCACTTTTGCAACCGATCCACATGAAAGGTGCAACAGCTGAAGCTACTCAACAACTATTACAGAGGTTATTAATTCTCAATGCTGTACAAGCTAGAGTTGAGACTGATAATCTGATTAGAAGAAATGGCCAATAGAAAAGGATTCATAATCGTGATTTTTTTCAACTTTCCTGTTTTCGACTTAGAATACCTAAAAGACCTTACGATTAGGATACATCAAATTAAACTGGCACCGTCTTACATACAAAATAAAATAATTAGAGACAATGACGAAGAGTTTGAAATTGATGAGAATACGGATGAATCGAGATTCATAAGAGTTCGAATATTTTCTATGTAGGTTTCGGCAAGCTACGAAACACCAAAAAATAATTTCCTACACGGTTGATGAAAAGAACGATGAAGATGAGCCTACAGAAGAACCGATTAGCGGGTACTACTGTACCTGTCAATCTAGTGTGAGACCTGTGGGTACTTGTGCTCACATAACCAATCTGTTATGGTTTTTAGGCATTGCAAGATGTCAACCCAATGTTAAGTATCCTGATAGATCGTTAGTTATGGTTCATTCCACCAACATACGCCTGTTTTGGATTATCGCGACAACGAATATTTCAGTGTGCAACATAAGAAGTACGAAAGTAAATGGCTCTAATAATTATTCCATTAAACAGCAATGTAATTTGCAATTTATTTTCGTTCTTCATATTTTGCACAGTAAAATATTCGTTGTCGAAATAATCCAACACAGGCGTATATTCGTGGAATAGGGTATAACACGAAATATGATGCATCTAACCGAAATCAGCAAAATCTTAACGTACAGATAGTCGAAGATGACTTAAACCCGATTTTTCCATCGACAATTGCAATTAATATTTAGCGTTGACTAACTACCAGGTACTTTGTTTTTTTTTTCGTATTGAGTCAAGTCCATGTTCTCTACTTGTCTTATATCTGATATGCGGGACAAGTTTCATGTCAGCTAATGTATTTATGTTTCAACAATTTTTTTCTTTAGTTCTGGACCGTGTTGCGGGGGAAATTTCCCATTCTCCACTTAGATCCACCACTGTTCAGTAGTTTTCTAAAGATAAGGCGGAACTCCAGCTTTGCTGGTATTGTATAACTGTGAAGCATTCATAAAAATATTATAATTCTTATATCGCCGTAGCAGCACATTTTATATCGCACTTCTTTAGTTTTCTGAGGACTTTTCGGAGGTTTTCTGAAGACTAAAATACGATGCATCTAATTTTGACGACGAATTCATAAACAACACGCAAGTATGAATGAAGAAAATGATAGAGATTTTCATTTTATTGACCGTGAATTAGTGCACTTAACTTAAACCAAGCAATCGAATCCAATAACTTCAGAAGGCTGTAGCTCGAGAATAGTAGTTATTCAGACCCAGGCCCCATGAACTTTTTTAAATCTACACATCAATAAGTATTATAGACCAAACTTTCGGTTAATTTGACCGGGACCACTTTTCCATAAGGAGTGTTGCGGGGTCCTCTACTACAAAATGAATAAGTAAGGTAGTAGGCACAATCAATGCAGAAAGCGCACACAAATGTTTTCTATTAGTCGGATGAAAAATATATGGAAGGAAGTAGTAATTAAAACGGCAAATAAGCAAAAGTGTCGGCTTCATATAAAACAACTAAGGTTTTTATAATCAAGTGTATGATAATTCAAAAGACTTACTATAGAAAGAGTAAGAGAATTCAAAACCTAGGTACAATCATTAATGAAAACAATGACAGTTCTCAAGAAATACAAATCAGAATTGAACAGGCCAGAAGCATTTACAAGAATAAAGAGGCTTCTCTGCTGTAGGGACTTGTGTGTGGAGAGAAAGAGATGGCATTAGACAAAGAGTCTTTTTGCCACAGAATCTGTAGGGACTTAAACCTTGAGTTAAAAATATGGCAATCACTTAGTTAATATTGTCACCCGTTTAATTTTAATATTTTTGATATACAAAATAAGAAACTTAGATGATTTTGTTATATTGCATAAAAATCATTAAATCACATTAAAACAAAAAAAATTGAAAACTTCAGTCAAATAAATCTTCAATTAAAAATGTTTTCACCATATAGTTTATAGTGGCATAAAATGCATCCCTTAAGAAATAGCTTAGTGCTTAGAAAGTCCTTATATCGTTTTATTTATAAATAAAATATTTTTTTTTTACTTTTTTTAAACATTATAAAAATATTATTATAATCTCACCTGTTGTAAGATCTGCTTCAGGTTGAGTTAAAGCAAATTTGAGCAAGAATATAGCTATACCAGTATTTTGAATACCAACTTCAATAGCAACCGTAAGAGAGTCTACGGGATTTTGCCTTAACAATTTAGCTATCAAAAAACCTGCTAGATAGCCTATCCAAGGTATACCCATACCTGCTACAATTATCTAAAAACATTAAATACCAATAAGAATCAAATCTCAGACTAGACTATTCAGACATCTAAGACTGAGTATAATGTTGAATAAAGCTAACTAATGTAGACTAAAGACAGTTTTGTTAACAGCCTATCTCGCAAATATGAGAAAAATATGGCCACCAGCAAGAAGAGATTTTTCTATATATGTTATACAATGTGCAACTTCTCTCACTAGTTACATACATTCAAAACGAAAAATTTCTCACGCAGTGAAAAAAGTCTGCCATTGCAGTCAGAAATACTTTTTCTCACCGGTTCTGCGCCGGTTTTCCATACACATGAGAGCCGTTTCCATTGTAACATTCACAATACAAATACAATTAATGTTGTCAAACAAAATGCGTTGAAGCAAAACTTACCAGGAATTATAGTCCAGAGACTCAGAGAAATAAGATTTTTCTCGTGACACATCCCCCTCCAGGCCGAAACCAAATTTTTTTAGTAGTATGGACGTCTATATTAATAACTTATATGTTTTCTGCAGCCGATTTTGATGATATACATAGTTATAGACAAAAGAAGATCAAAAAACGGTAAATTTTCGTTTTTTTCGTCTATAACCAAAAAGTTAAGCATTTTTAACAAAATTGAGAGTAAGAACCTCATAATTCGTCTAAAAAATTTCAATATGACGTTCGCTGAATATGTCTATCCTTATAGGGCTTTTCATTCACAGTCATTTGTTTCGAGCTTCTGTCATGTGTCACATAATATTAATTTATCTACGTCCTACGTTACTGGTATATAACAATGATACAAACTAGAGACGTGTGACGTAATATTAATATTATGTGACACATGACAGAAGCTCGGACTCGCATCCAAGCCATTTTTTCACACACACACACACACCCACACAGCCACACACACACACCCACACAGCCACACACAGCCACACACAGCCACACACAGCCACACACAGCCACACACAGCCACACACAGCCACACACAGCCACACACAGCCACACACAGCCACACACAGCCACACACAGCCACACACAGCCACACACAGCCACACACAGCCACACACAGCCACACACAGCCACACACAGCCACACACAGCCACACACAGCCACACACAGCCACACACAGCCACACACAGCCACACACAGCCACACACAGCCACACACAGCCACACACAGCCACACACAGCCACACACAGCCACACACAGCCACACACAGCCACACACAGCCACACACAGCCACACACAGCCACACACAGCCACACACAGCCACACACAGCCACACACAGCCACACACAGCCACACACAGCCACACACAGCCACACACAGCCACACACAGCCACACACAGCCACACACAGCCACACACAGCCACACACAGCCACACACAGCCACACACAGCCACACACAGCCACACACAGCCACACACAGCCACACACAGCCACACACAGCCACACACAGCCACACACAGCCACACACAGCCACACACAGCCACACACAGCCACACACAGCCACACACAGCCACACACAGCCACACACAGCCACACACAGCCACACACAGCCACACACACACACACACACACACACACACACACACACACACACACACACACACACACACACACACACACACACACACACACACACACACACACACACACACACACACACACACACACACACACACACACACACACACACACACACACACACACACACACACACACACACACACACACACACACACACACACACACACACACACACACACACACACACACACACACACACACACACACACACACACACACACACACACACACACACACACACACACACACACACACACACACACACACACACACACACACACACACACACACACACCACACACACACACACACACACACACACACACACACACACACACACACACACACACACACACACACACACACACACACACACACACACACACACACACACACACACACACACACACACACACACACACACACACACACACACACACACACACACACACACACACACACACACACACACACACACACACACACACACACACACACACACACACACACACACACACACACACACACACACACACACACACACACACACACACACACACACACACACACACACACACACACACACACACACACACACACACACACACACACACACACACACACACACACACACACACACACACACACACACACACACACACACACACACACACACACACACACACACACACACACACACACACACACACACACACACACACACACACACACACACACACACACACACACACACACACACACACACACACACACACACACACACACACACACACACACACACACACACACACACACACACACACACACACACACACACACACACACACACACACACACACACACACACACACACACACACACACACACACACACACACACACACACACACACACACACACACACACACACACACACACACACACACACACACACACACACACACACACACACACACACACACACACACACACACACACACACACACACACACACACACACACACACACACACACACACACACACACACACACACACACACACACACACACACACACACACACACACACACACACACACACACACACACACACACACACACACACACACACACACACACACACACACACACACACACACACACACACACACACACACACACACACACACACACACACACACACACACACACACACACACACACACACACACACACACACACACACACACACACACACACACACACACACACACACACACACACACACACACACACACACACACACACACACACACACACACACACACACACACACACACACACACACACACACACACACACACACACACACACATGACAGAAGCTCGAAACAAATGGCAATCGATGAAAAGCCCTATTGGTTGCTTAGAAAATTGCAAAATAAATCATAAATTTTGAGTTTTTATAAATATTCATAACTTATGTAAAAATTAACTTAGAACCTTCTTATTACACGAATTGCTGAGACTTCTGGTGCTTAAATTATATTTTAAGTTTCAAAGCAATTGGTCAAATAGTTTAAAAGTTATTTAATTTGTTTATCCCAAATTCATTTTTTTTGCAACACTACAAGTCAGAAAATTATGAGGTTACAGTAAGACTTCTGACAGTTTATGGAAGAAGAACACTTATACTATTAGGTTTGTTCCTACAAAGAATCACAAACTAGTTCATGACAGTTTCTGACTGCTGCACAATACGCATGTGCGAATTCAACCAGCCGCGAACTAGTTTGTGATATTTGTTGGAACAATATTCTACCGAGCTGGCAAGTTGCCTAAGAGCAGTGCCCAGAGAAAAGAAAAGAAAGAAAAAGTAAGCATTCTGGAAAACGAGGGAAATGAAAACTTTCAACTATTTTTAGGACAAATTCTATCTTCCAATAAAATAAGTCATCACTGGAGTCGCTCATAGAGGATAATGACGAATAGTCACTGTCACTCATTGTTTCATAAATTATAAAAAAGTATAAAACACTAAAATACAATATTATGTACTTAAATCAACAAAATAACCAAAACAAACGTAAAGGTACGTATTTGATATAAATAGTTATTTAGTGTGAAGTGTGAGCACATGTGAGTGAATCAAAATTAGACTAATTGCGTATGTCCGTGATTACCAGTTTGCAAAAAGTTCGGAAACTTTTCAAACTGTGAGAAACTACATAATCTCAAACTGATTAAATATTTCATGGAACAGTGTACTTTGTAGACTAGTAATCAGAGAAAATCTTGTTGGAACGGCGAAATTATTATTGCGCATGCGTCTGACTGTCGGCGACAGTTGGAAACTTCTGTAGGAACAAACTTATAGACTTAATTAAAAAAAATGACAAAAAGTAATCTTAAACAGTGTAAAATTATTTTGCAAAAACACGTCGATTCTTTGCTTACTTATAAACAATTAGAATAACTTTTTAACCGTTACCCGTAGAAAAATTATTTTTTCATATTTGGAAAGACTGAATTTTTATACACATTTAGAAAGAAAAACAATTGTCCTAGGACACTTAGGGACGAAGTTAGCCCCCCTTTTTTAATTCACATGTTTTTGCAAAATAATTTTGCAGTATTTAGAATTATTTGTTGTCATTTTTTTTAATTAAATTAATAGTATAAATCGTCTTCTTTCATAAACTATCCAAAGTATTACTGTAACTTCATCATTTTCTGACTTATAGTGTTGCAAAAAAAATTAATTTGGGATAAACAAATTAAATACCTTTTAAACTATTTGACCAATTGCTTTGAAATTTAGGGTATGGTATGATTTAAGCACCAGAAGTCTCAGCATTCCGTGTAATAAGAACGTTCTAAGTTATTTTTTACATAAGTTATGAATATTTGTAAAAACTCAAAATTTTTGATTTATTTTGCAATTTTCTAAGCAACCAATAAGGATAGACATATTCAGCGAACGCCATATTGAAGTTTTTTATACGGTTTATGAGTTTCTCACTCTCAAATTTGTTTAAAATACTTAACTTTTTGGTTATAGACGAAAAAAGCGAAAATTTACCGTTTTTCGATCTTCATTTGTTTATAACTATGTATATCATCAAAATCGGCTGCAGGAAACATATAGGTTATTAATATAGATGTCCTTACTACTCAAAAAATTTGGTTTCGGCCTAGAGGGGGTTGTGTCACGAGCAAGATATTTTTTTTCTTATAGTCCGTTCTTTAACGGTAAAATATTGCAAAACCTCTAAATTTTAAAGAACCGCTTGGATTGACATGAAATTTGGCATACACATAGCTAACAAGTCAAAGAAAAAAAGTGATATTGTGCCGATATGTGCTTTTGCCCTGGGGTGGTTTTCACCCCCTCTTGGGGTGAAAAAATATTCGTCCAAAGAAAGTCGGGAAATGGATAAACTGGCTAATTTTAAGTAACTTTTGTTCTATAGAGTTTTTTCACTAAGTCAATACTTTTCGAGTTATTTGGCAGTGAATATGTTCATTTTTTCAACAAAATAACCACGCTTTTAGACGGTTTCTCGCAAATAACTCAAATAGTATGTATTTTGTCGAAAAAACATTCTTAGCAAAAATATAGCCTGTAAAAAATTTAAAAAAATGGTGTATATATCACGTCTCTACACCTAGTAGAAGCAGAGTTATAGCTAATGAAAAATGAAAAATAGGTCCATATTCGTCAAATTCCAAATGGAATACTTTAACGTGAAATAGCCAAAATGAAGCGCATTTCGGGCAGGGTTGGAAAAATCCCGGGTTTTTTTTTAAAGCCCAACCCGACGGGTTTTTTAGGGTTTTTTCGGGTTTTTTGGGGATTTTCAGTTTTTTATTTAGATTTGATATATGTTTCTGCTCTATCAAAAGTTTTACAAAAATTATGAATTTTATTGCAAAAATAATAAAATAACAAAATATGCTTACAAAATAAAGCAACTTGACATAAATAAATACATTTGGCATCACTGGCCATCAGTGCATCAGCACCTGCACTACGTCATTTGCCTCCACTCCAACAGCCGGATAATGGGGAATCACCGATATTTCTTCGGGGATTTATTTAGAGCACAAACCTTTTGTCTATTTTGTCAATTTTAACTGTGCGATGCATGGATGAGTGCGTTTTGCCGTGGCGTTCTGGAGTTGTGAAATTACATCATTCTGAAATTATGGCAAATAACAGTAGATGTGGAAAAAATTAGATTTCAGTTGGGCAGACGTTAACAAAATTGAAACGGAAGGAAAGCTTAAAGCCGAATGTAAACATTGTAAAATTTTAATTAGCAGCAAAATTGAAAGAATAAAAGCACACTTGCAGAAATGTGCGGTGCTAACTAAAAAAAGAGTGGCTGAACGAGCTGACGGGGACATCAATAGAATGAGTGAAATAGAAAGTTGTAGTAGTGGTGGTGGTAGCAGCAGTTTTTTTGAAGAAAGTGCATCAACGAATGTATGGTAAAATCATTAAATCATTCATTATACTATATTCTATATTTGAGAATTAATTACGTCAATTCAATAAATTCTCCGTAATTTAAATTTAGTAATTTAAAATTTCACCAACGCTAACCAATTGTTATTTTTATTATTTCCTTCAATTTTGATATTGGATTCAATCTATAATATATGTATAGGGTGGTCTAACTATTTGGCAAAACTTCAAATATCTAAAATCAATAGAAAATGTCAAAATAACTAATAAGTATTAGTATACTTTGTCATATATCGAATTATCGAAATCATAAAGGGGTGTCAAAGTTTGTCAATTATTGCTGTAAAGTGTTTTCGCTGATTTTTATGTAACTTCCAGTGGCGTCGCAGAAAGTGAAAACATCATATTATGTTTGTGCTACTGACTATGCCCAAACTAACCGACAGGATATACAGGATGTATATTTGTATATCTATATATTTTCTACTCACCCTGTGTCTGGTCTACTATAATAAGAAGAAATTTCAAGAAAAGTAACAAACATAATTAATTTTATGTCAATTGTTTTAGGTATTCAAAGCTTTGTTGTGCAGACTTCCGCAAGTGAAAAGCAGAAATTGGATATTAAAATAGCCAAATTTTTTTATGGCTGTAACATAGCATTCAATATTGCTGATAACAAATTATTCAAGGACATGATCTGCGCATTGAGACCTGGATATGATCCACCTAGCTGCAAGAAAGTATCAGGAGAGCTGTTAGATACAGTTTATAAGGAAATAGAAGAAACCCTGAAAAGTGAACTCAGTGCTGAAGACGTTAGCTTCACAATGATGCAGGATGGATGGTCCAGTATTAAGAATGAGCCTATAATTGCTACGAGTATTCATACTGGCGAACATAGTATATTGATTGATGCTGTGGAGCCTTCTGATGAAAAAAAACTGCTTTATATTGTTCTGAAATAGCTAAAAAAAATATTGAATATATTAAAGAAACTTATAATAAAGATGTTTTTGCTATATGTACCGATAATGAGGCAAAAATGGTCAATATGAAAGACATTTTGAAGGAAGCTTATCCAAATTTACTAACATATGGGTGTTCCTCTCATTTAATGAATTTATTAGATACATATGTTACACCCAAAACAGTTACCAAGCACATAATTGAGGTCCATAAATATTTTAGAAATAAACATTTACCACATGGGTGCCTTAAAGAAAAAAAGGGTCTAATGCCTCAGCTACCCAATGAAACCCGTTGGAAATCACATGAAGCCTATCTTGCAACATTTATAAGCAACTATCACATATATGTTGAAATTAGTACAGAGAAGGAGCAAGAATTTGATAAAAATATCTCCAAAATATTAGATAATGTCGCCATATATAGAGAGACTCTGTATTTGCAAAAACAACTTGCCGTTATTGTGAAAGCTCTAGACAGATTCCAAAGCGATTCTGTAAACATTTCTGATGCAGTAGAAATATGGAAAGATGCCCTCGACCATGATTTGTTTGGGTCATACAGACAAGAAATAAAAAAGAGATATGACTTTGCCATTCAACCATTTCACCTTTTTGCAAATACTATGGATCCCAAATACATGGGAAGACGACTTACAGGGGAAGAAGACGAAACAGTCGAACAATGGGTTGCATCGAATCTTTCTGATGAGTTTTTGGCAGTGATGTTATCATTCAAGATTAAGGATACAGATATGTTCCCCGCAACACTTTTCAAAGAAGAACTTGTCAAAAAATTCTCAACAAAGAAATGGTGGAAGCTGATATCAATAAAAAATAAAAAAACAAACAAAATACCAGATGAATTTTGTATTTATATGTTATCTTTGTTCTCATGTCCAGCTTCATCTGCATCTATTGAGCGGATTTTTTCTTCATATGGATTAATATGGACTAAGCTTCGCAACAGATTAGGTGCCGATAGAGCTGCAAACTTGGTAAAAATATATAATCATTTAAGAACCGAGTCCTCGTCCTCGACCGAGTCTAACGAATAATGAATGGGAATTGGGAATGTGACAAAAATACAGATTCTGATTTTCCTGATAACTAATATGCTTTGCTGATGCTTTGTTTAACAAGAAACTTGTTTATTTTTTTAATTTGTCTATATACCATGTTTAAAATAAGTGTTTTATTAGTTTAGTTTCAGTTTCTCTCGTTTTGTATTCACCTACTACTTACTTCATGGTATTTATGCTAGTTTTTGTTTTTATTCAGAAATAAATATATGTATATGACATTCATTCAACTGAAAATTTGCTATTTTTGAAAAAACCCCAAAAAACCCAATAATAGTGGGTTTTATCAATTGAAAAAACCCACTGGGTTTTATAAGATGGGGAAATTCTATGCCAACCCTGATTTCGGGGAAAACTCATTACAACTTATTTCAAGTGTTTTTTTATAAAAAAATTTTTTTCATTTTTGTTTTATAAAAAAAATTTCTAGCATCAAAATTAAACAAGTTACGCTCAAAATAAAGTTAGTCCCTTTTGGTTTTGTAAAAAAATCGAGCAAATCACCCCCTAATTAATATTTTAAATGAACTTAATCGTTACGACTTCACAAGTTTCTTGACTCGTGTATATATTGTATATATGGTCTGTAAGTTTCATCGGTTCAAAGTCCTTATTATTGAAAGAGCTGTATTTAAAATTAGTTGAACGGGTCACTGATCACGAATGTATGCAAATTTAGAAACACCAAATCTTAATCAATTTTTGTCTAACAGAAAAACAAAAAAATACATGATATTCAGAAAAGCAAATCTGACTTTTTTTGTTTTTCGAGATTTTTGGTATCTCTGACAATTTTTAAGTCATTTTGAAAAAAAAAAACATATTTTTCAAAATTTAAATTTTTAAAAATTTTACTTTGAAACCAAATTTTTTCAAAAATAAGCACTTTGAATCGATCAAACTTACAGATCATATAAACACAACATAAGTAAAATAATTTGTGGAGCGGTAACGATAATTTAATTTAAGTTTCTAATTAGGGGGTGGTCTTACCGATTTTTTTTTTGCAAAAACAAAAGGGACCGACTTGCTTAAATTATGCTAGAAACTTTTTGTAAAAACAGAAATAAAGCTTTTTTTAAACACTTTAAAAAAGTTATAATAGGTTTTCCCCAAAAAGTGCTTAATTTTTTGGATATTTCACGTCGAAATATTCTATTTGAAATTTGGTGAATATGAATCTATTTTTCATTGGCTATAACTCTGGTTCTACGAGATCCAGAGACCTAACGCGTACACCATTTTTTTTACTTTTTTATAGGCTATATTTTTGCTAGGAACGTTTTTTTCGACAAAGTACTTACTTTTTGAGTTATTTGCGAAAAACCGTCTAAAAATGTGGTTATTTTGTTGAAAAATGAACATATTCACTTGCAAATAACTCGAAAAGGGTTGACTTGGCGAAAAAGCTCTATAGAACAAAAGTTACTTAAAATTAGTCAGTTTACCCATTTCCGGACTTAGTTTGGACATATATTTTTTCACCCCCAAGAGAGGGTGAAAGTCACCCCCAGGGCAAAAGCACACATCGGCACAATATCACTTTTTTTCTTTGACATGTAAGCTATATGTATGCCAAATTTCATGTCAATCCAAGCGGTTCTTTAAAATTTAGAGCAAAAACCGTGAAAGAATGGACTATTATTTCTCTGAACTATTAGCTTTCAAAACTGTTCAAAAATAACTGTG